>NW_017670402.1:344130-431191 GCF_001879085.1 Nicotiana attenuata | reverse complement strand
CTCCAATTCGCAATTGACACTCTAGATTCAAGGAGGCTCTTCTCTACCCATATTCCTTACCAGCTTATAGGCAAAACTCTTGATTCATCTCACTGTCGAGTTGTTTACATTACACGAAACCCTAAGGACACACTGGTATCAATGTGGCATTTCACAAATAAATGGAAGAACGTAGAAGATGGGCCATGGCCCCTCGAAGAAGCCATAGAGAAATTTTGTGCTGGAATATTTCCTGGTGGACCTTATTATGACCATGTTATGGGATTCAAAACGGCAAGCTTAGTGAAACCTAAAAATATTTTCTTTATAACTTATGAGGAGCTATTGTCAGACCCAAACACTCATGTCAAAAGATTGGCTGAGTTTCTAGGATGCCCATTTGACAGAGAGGAGGAAGTAGAGGAGGTTGTGAAGAGTTGCAGTTTTGACATTCTGAGCAGCTATGAAGTGAACAAATCTGAAGATTTTCCTTCTTGGTTTCAAGTTCCCTATAATTCTTTCTTCCGACAAGGTGTAGTTGGGGATCATAAAAACTACCTTAATGCTATGACAATTGAGCGTATTGATGCATTCACAAGAGACAAGTTTCATGGAGCTGGTTTCATATATGGCATTTAGATTTTCTTCTCTTTTAGGACTCTTTGCAATTTAATTTAGCCGCCTAGTATCTCTCCATTTCCTTCAATTAGACGTTGAATGTCTTACTAGTATCCGCTTATCAAATCAAGGAAACGATTTATTTGGTTAACTAAAGCCTGTTAAAAATAGTAATAAACTTGTTTCCATTTGTCCACATTTGTTTAGATTTGTTTACATTAATTTAATATTTTCATACATATAGTTAGAAAAGAGTAAGGTGTGGACATGTGTGAATTTGTGTGAACTAGTGTAGGCATGTATGGACTAGTGTGTACATGTATGGACTTAATTAATATGTACACATGAAGTTTAGGCTAGATACATGTAGGAGTTCTACTATAAATACCCATGTATGTTAGCCATTTGGAGCAAGTGAAGTTGAACAGAAATCATCCTTTCCTCCACCTCTCTAATAGTGAGTTTTGAGTGTTTGTTTAGTTGTCTTGCTCTCCCAAAAATTTCTAACATTTGGTATCAGAGCCGGTGAGTTGAGAGACAACCAAACTTGGAGAAAAGATGACAAACACTAATGGAACACCATTCCAAGTTCCTATGCTCACAAAAGAGAACAATGGGAATTGGTGTATTCGAATGAAGGCCTTGCTTGGTGCCTATGATGTTTGGGAACCGGTAGAGTGAGTTGATGAAGCGGAAGATGCCGCAGCCACAAATAAGAAAGTGTCACGACCCCAACCCCAGGTCGTGATGGTGCCCAACACACTGCTAGGCAAGCCTGACCAACTAACAACCTCACCCGTTTTCTTATAAAGTTTATTATTAGCTAACACGGTTAAAATGCCCAATTACCATAATAAAAGTCTGGAACAAGAGTTAAATATGCGGAATTCAAATGATAATACCACTACATAGCCCGAACAGATCCAGTGTCACAAGTCTTAGCCTCTAATACAAGTTTAACAGCCTATTACATAATCAGTCTAGGAAATGTGGATAAAACAAAAGGATAGAAGGGAGAGATCGGGGTTGCGGACGCCATGCAGCTACCTCGATACTCCCGGGTATGTGCTGCCCGATTGAAAATCCTCAACAGCCTCAGATGCACCTGGATCTGCACGCAAGGTGCAGGGAGTAATGTGAGTACTCCGTCCTAGTGAGTAATAAGCATAAATAATGACTGAAGATAAGAATTCCTGGAGACCACAAAGTAATCTATATACGGCAGTTTAAAACAAGTAATATGAAAGCAGTAAACCAATGGAAAACGAAATATGATAATTCTGCAACACATAAGCAGTCAAGTGATAGACAGTAAAAGAAAAATAATCACATGGAATGGTACTCTATAGCACCCGCTGCGGCGTGCAGCCCGATCCACATATTTATCGTCGACGGCGCTCACTGGGGGTGCAGAGATTCCGGGAGGGGCCCCTTACGGCCCAAGCGGTTATCAATACCACTCGCTAAAATAGTCAATCATTCTAGAACTTCTGGGAAAATTTTAGTTGCGGAATTCTTCATAGGTGAGAGTTGGGATTTTAATAAATTGGAAAGAGTCCTTTCGGTTGAAATTGCTCAACATATCAGTGGTATCCCAAGAGGTAGACAGGATCAAAAGGACTATGCTACTTGGAGACTCACCGAGGATGGTCATTACTCTTATACCACTGCTTGGCACATGGTTCGAACCACTAAACAGAGAAATCCTTTTCTTGGTAAAGTTTGGCACAACAGTATCCCCTTCAAAATGTCCTTTCTCATTTGGAGAATGATTCAGAGAAAGCTTCCTTTTGATGACACCATCAGGAGGTTTGGCAATCAACCAGTTTCAAAATGCAATTGTTGTAGCATCCCCCAATGCGAAAATATACAGCATGTTTTCTTTGATAGTGAAGCTGCTATTAGCTTATGGAAGTTCTTTGAAAATCCTCTGGGAATCCAACATATCTCTGGTTCCATTAATGGTGTCCTCACCCAATGGTGGCAGAGGAAACCAAAGAATTTAGTACATAAGATGATTTTACATATTATGCCAATCTTTGTTTGCTGGGAAATCTGTAGAAGCTATACATCGTGCAAATTTGGGGATAGTANTTGCTGGAATCTGCAATTGCTTAAGTCCAAAACTTCCCGTTAGCCATCCGAAATCACTCCGAGGCCCCCGGGACCTCAACCAAAAGCACCAACACNGCCTCCCATACAAAGCCTCATACGGAGCCATCTGAATGCTCGACTGGTAGCTGTTGTTGTAGGCAAACTCGGCAAGCGGCAAGAACTCATCCCATGAAACCTCCAAAAATCAATAACACAAGCACGTACATGTACTCCAATATCTGAATAGTATTCTCGGACTGTCCGTCCGTCTGAGGATGAAACGTTGTGCTCAACTCCACCTGAGTACCCAACTCTCTCTGCACGGCTCTCCAAAATTGCGAAGTAAAATGAGTACCTCTGTCTGAGATGATGGAAATCGGAACACCATGCAACCGAACAATCTCCCGAATATAAATCCCTGCCAACCACTCTGAAAAATAAGTAGTACAAACAAGAATGAAGTGCGCGGACTTGGTCAGCCGATCCACAATCACCCAAAAACATCAAACTTCTTCAAAGTCCGAGGAAGTCCAACAACAAAATCCATAGTGATCCTCTCCCACTTCCACTCGGGAATAACCATCTGCTGAAACAAGCCACCCGGTCTCTGATGGTCATATTTCACCTGCTGACAATTAAGACACCGAGCTACAAATCCCACAATATCTTTCTTCATCTTCGCCACCAATAGTGCTGCCTAAGTCCTGATACATCTTCGCGGCACCCGGATGAATAGAATACCGCGAGCTATGGGCCTCCTCCAAAATCAACTCCCGAAGCCCATCCACATTGGGCACGAAAATCCGACCATGCATCCTCAACACACCATTATCGCCGATGGTCACATCTCTGGCATTATCATGTTGAACTCTGTCCTTAAGGACAAGCAAATGCGGATTATCATACTGGCGTTCTCTGATGCGGTCATATAAGGAAGATCCGAGAAACCACCAAGCCAACACCCGACTAGGCTCCGAAATATCTAACCTCACAAACCGATTGGCCAAGGCCTGAACATCGACTGCAAGGGGTCTCTCCCCAACTGGAATGTATGCCAAACTCCCCATACTCACTGCCTTTCGGCTCAAAGCATCGGCCACCACATTGGCCTTTCCCGGATGGTACAAAATAGTAATATCATAATCCTTAAGCAACTCTAGCCATCTCCGCTGCCTCAAATTAAGATCCTTTTGCTTGAACAAATGCTGAAGACTGCGATGATCAGTGAATACCCAAGATACGCCATACAAGTAATGCCTCTAAATCTTCAATGCATGAACTATGGCAGCCAACTCCAAATCATGAACAGGGTAGTTCTTCTCATGGGGCTTCAACTGACGAGAAGCATAAGCAATAACTCTACCCTCCTGCATCAATACACAACCAATCCCAACTCTCGAAGCATCACAATATACGGTATATGAACCTGAAGCTGATGGCAAAACCAATACTGGAGCTGTGGTCAAAGCTGTCTTGAGCTTCTGAAAGCTCTCCTCACACTCGTCCGACCATACAAATGAAGCACCCTTTTGAGTCAACTTGGTCAAGGGCGATGCAATGGATGAGAATCCCTGAACAAACCGGCGGTAATAGCCTGCCAACCCAAGAAAGCTACGAATCTCTGTGGCTGAGGACGGTCTAGGCCAACTCTGAACCGCCTCTATCTTCTTTGGATCAACCTGAATACCCTCGCTGGACACCACGTGTCCCAAGAAAGCCACTGAACCGAGCCAAAACTCACACTTGGAGAACTTTGCATAAAGCTTCTCCTCCCTCAATCTCTGCAATACAACTCGCAAATGCTCCGCGTGCTCCTCCTGACTACGCGAGTACACCAGAATATCATCAATGAAAACAATAACGAACGAATCCAGATAAGGCCGAAATACACTGTTCATCAAATGCATGAACGCTGCTGGGGCATTGGTCAGCCCGAAAGACATGACAAGAAACTCATAGTGACCATATCTAGTCCTGAAAGCAGTCTTAAGAATATCTGAATCCCTGATCTTCAACTGGTGATAGCCCGAACAGAGATCAATCTTGGAGAACACCCTCGCTCCCTGAAGCTGGTCGAATAAATCATCAATGCGAGGCAGGGGATACTTGTTCTTAATTGTTACCTTGTTCAATTGCCTGTAATCAATGCACATTCTCATTGTGCCATCCTTCTTCTTCACAAACAGAACCGGCGCACCCCAAGGTGACACACTAGGCCGGATGAACCCCTTATCTAGGAGTTCCTGAAGCTGCTCCTTCAATTCTTTCAACTCTGCTGGTGCCATGCGATATGGCGGAATAGAAATGGGCTGAGTGCCCGGCACCAGGTCAATACCAAAATCAATATCCCTGTCCGGTGGCATGCCCGGCAGGTCTGCAGAAAATACATCAGGGAAGTCCCTCACAACTGGAACAGAATCGATACTAGGAGTCTCAGCTCCAACATCCCGCACAAACGCTAGATACGAAAGACAACCCTTCCCAACCATACGCTGGGCCTTCAAGAAAGAGATCACTCTACTGGGAACATAATCAGTCACACCACGCCACTCGATCCGCTGTACACCCGGCATAGCCAAAGTGACTGTCTTAGCATGACAGTCTAGAATAGCATGACACGGAGATAACCAATCCATGCCCAAAATAACATCAAAGTCCACCATGCTCAATAGCAACAGATCAACTCGGGTCTCCAGACCCCCAATAGTCACAACACATGACCGGTACACACGGTCCACAACAACAGTATCGCCCACCGGGGTAGACACATGAACAGGTAAAGCAAGAAACTCCTGGGGCGCACCCAAATAATGAGAAAAATATGAGGACACATAAGAATAGGTGGAGCCGGGATCAAATAATACGGAGAAATCTCTGTGGCAGACTGAAACAATACCTGTAATGACAGCATCTGAAGCAATGGCATCTGTCCTGCCTGGAATAGCATAAAAACAAGCCTGGCCACCGCCTGATCGACCTCCCCCTCTGGGGCGACCCCTGGATGCCTGATCTCCACCCCTAGCTGGCTGGGCGGGTGGTGAAGTAACTGGAGCAGAAGTCGAGGGCTGACCCCTCTACTGAAACTGTCCACCACAAAGTCGAGGGCACTGTCTCCTCATATATCCAAACTCTCCGCACTCATAACAACTCCCTGGTGCTGGAGATGGGGACTGAAGGGAACCCCTGGCACCGGAGTGACTAGCAGATGCACTCGGCGCAGAAGAACCCTGAGCTGATGGGGCGCGAGATGAACTCTAAGCCGGGAGGGCGCTAAGTGAAGGCTGGCCCTGCTGAGACCCATGATGACCACGACCTGAAGATGCCCCACGATACTCTGGACGGGCCGACTGAGCAGGCCTGAAAGAACGACCTCTACCATGCTGGAACTGGCCCCTCGAAGGAGCACCACTGTAACTGCCCGATCCACGAGGCCTCTTAGCCTCCCTCTCCTCTCGCTCACGACGGTGAACTATCTCAATCTCACGAGCGATATCCACCACCTCCTCGAACGTAGCACCCAATACTCTCTCTCTAGTCATCAGAATACGGAGATGGTAATTGAGGCCATCAACAAATCTCCTGATCCTCTTGCGATCTGACGGAATCATCCAGGTGGCATGACGAGCCAACTCAGAAAACCTCATCTCGTACTGGGTCACGGTCATATCTCCCTGCGTCAACCACTCAAACTGCCTCCACAGCTCCTCTCTGCGGGACTGCGGTACATACTTCTCCAAGAAGAGAGTGGAGAACTGCTGCCAAGAAAGGGGTGCTGCACCGACAGGCCTATGCCTCTCAAAATCCTCCCACCAAGTAAAGGCAGCCCCAATAAACTGGAAGGTGGTAAATGCCACACCACTAGACTCAAGAATCCCTGCTGTACAGAGCATCCGCTGACACCTGTCAAGAAAACCCTGGGCATCCTCGCCCTTAGCACCACTGAATGTCGGAGGCTGGAGTCTACCAAACCTCTCATGACGACGCTGCTCATCCTACGGCATAACTGGAACCCTAAACTCCGGTACTGGTGCAACCGGCTGAGCTGGAGGTGCCTCCGGCGTCTGTAGTCCCTGCACTACCTGCTCAGGTGTGCGAGCAACGGGGGTCTGGTTGCCTCCCGGCCTGCGACGTAGCTACTGCTGTGGTGGCTGAAAATGCCTGAGCCTGGCCAGTGCAAACTGTCTAGATCTGTGCCAAGGTCTCCTGTAGACCTGGAATCATGATAGGCACAGTGGGTGCCTGAACTGGTGCTGCTGGAGTCTGATCCGGAGCTGGGGCGGCTAGTAGATCAACAGGTGCTGCCCTCACTGCTCTGCCTCCGCCACGACCACGACCGCGTCCACGGCCTCTGGTGGCCTCAGTGGGTGGCACTGGTGGTCGTCCACCTCGTCCGGTAGCTCGCGTCCTCACCATCTGTGAGAGAATAGAATAAAGAGGAATTTAGTGCTCGGATCAACAAGTTCGCACGACAAGAATTTCAAGAATATGAAGTTTTTCCTAAAGGTTCTTCAGCCTCTCGAGGATAAATACAGACGTCTCCGTACCGATCTGCGAGACTTTACTAAACCGGCTCATGACTTGCGAGACCAATGTAACCTAGGCTCTGATACCAACTTGTCACCATCCCAACCCTAGTTCGTGATGGCGCCCAACACACTGCTAGGCAAGCCTGACCAACTAACAACCTCACCCGTTTTCTTATAAAGTTTATTATTAGCTAACACGGTTAAAATGCACAATTACCATAATAAAAGTCTGGAACAAGAGTTAAATATGCGGAATTCAAATGATAATACCACTACATAGCCCAAATAGATCTAGTGTCACAAGTCTGAGCCTCTAATACAAGTTTAACAGCCTATAACATAATCAGTCTAGGAAATGTGGATAAAACAAAAGGATAGAAGGGAGAGATCAGGGCTGCGGACGCCATGCAGCTACCTCGATACTCCCGGATATGTGCTGCCCGACTGAAAATCCTCAACAGCCTCAGATGCACCTGGATCTGCACGCAAGGTGCAGGGAGTAATGTGAGTACTCCGACCCAGTGAGTAATAAGCATAAATAATGACTGAAGATAAGAATTCCTGGAGAAACACAAAGTAATCTATATACGGCAGTTTAAAACAAGTAATATGAAAGCAGTAAACCAATGGAAAATGAAATATAATAATTCTGCAACACATAAGCAGTCAAGTGATAGATAGTAAAAGAAAAATCATCACATAGAACGGTACTCTATAGCACCCGCTGCGGCGTGCAGCCCGATCCACATATTTATCGTCGACGGCGCTCACTGGGGGTGTACAAACTCCGGGAGGGGCCCTTTACGGCCCAAGCGCAATAACAAGCCATCTCGTAGCACCAATCTAGGCCCTCGGCCTCATATCAATATCAGTATAACACTGCAACGGCGCGCAGCCCGATCCCATAGTATCCTCACATCTGGCCCTTGGCCATACTCAGTCCATAAATCATATAAGCCCCTCGAGCATTAGTAAAACAGTAGTTCTCAGTCCAAAACATCATTTAACATATCATTTTAGTTTCAAACACTGAGTAAAAGTGGCTGAGATGTAACACAGTAGAAAACGGTACGACTAAGTTCAAGTAGTAAATCAAAATGGTGAGGAAATAGTGATAAAAACTCCCCGAAGGGTTCAAATAGTTGGCACAAAGCCCACATATGGCAATCAATCCAAATAATGATGATATCAATTAAGCTTCAATCAAATATACGGTAAAAGCATTGCTTGGGACGGACCAAGTCACAATCCCCAATAGAAAACGACCCCACGCTCATCATCAAGCGCGTGTCTCACCTCAATATAGTACTACGATGTGAAAATCCGGGGTTTCAAACCCTCAGGACATCATTTGCATTCATTACTCACCTCGAACCGACTAAAGCTCTCGCGTGTCGAATCTGACCAAAACCAGAAGGAATACGTCACAATAGGTTAAGGGGACAAAACCCAAGCAAAAACAATTGAAGAATATCAAAAATCCCGAAATTAGCAAAACCCGAGCCCCGGGCCCACTTCTCGAAACTCAAAAATTTTCACATCATTAGATTCCTTATCTCTCCACGAGTTCATACATCTCAAAAAAACACAAGAATCGGAGTTCAATTGACCCCTCAAATCCCCAATTTAGACTCTCTTTATCTCAAGCCCTAAACCTCCATTTTTAGTCCAAAAATTCCTTAATTTTCAGTCCTAATTCATGAAATATCACCACAGAATTGTGTTTTAGGTCCAAAATCCTTACCTTATCGAAGTTCCCTTGAAATCTCTCTTCAAAAATCGCCCAAAAACTCTAAGTCCGAAGTTATAAATGAATAAACCCTTCAAAATCGCGAAGAAGAACCATTTATACCTTCTGCCTAGGGGTTTTCGCATCTGCGACCCCTTTTACTGCACCTGCGGTACCGCATTTGCGGTCCACCAACCGCTCCTGCGGTTTCTCATTTAAATCCAAAAGTCGCTTCTGCGACAGAATTTCCGCATCTGCGGCTTCGCAGATGCGGCCCCATTGACCGCTTCTGCGAAAACTACTCCCCAGGCCAAACTTCGCATCTGCGGCCTTCCTCTCGCACGTGCGGCACCGCACCTGCGGTTCCCAAGCCGCAGGTGCGAAAACACCAGAAGCAGCATAGAATCTGCTATTGCACAAGTCCAAAACTCTTCCCGTTAGCCATCCGAAACCACTCTGAGGCCCCCGGGACTTCAACCAAAAGCACCAACACATCCTAAAACCTCATTCCAACTTGTTCCATTCATCAAAACACCTCAAACAACACTAAATCTGTCAATTCACATCGAATTCAAGCCTAAGTTTCCTAAAAACTTTTGAAACACGCTTTTGATCAAAAACCCAACCAAACCACGTCCAAATAACTTGAAATTTTGCACACACATCCCAAATCACACAACGAAGCTACACCAACTTCAGAATCCCATTCCGACCCTCGTATCAAAATCTCACCTATCAACCGGAATTCGCCAAAATACTAACTTCTCCAATTCAAGCCTAATTCTACCTCGGGCCTCCAAAACCGCTTCCGATCACACTCCTAAGTCACAAATCACCATCCGAAGCTAACCGAACAATCGGAACTCACATCCGAGCCCTCTAACTCATAAGTCAACGTCCAGTTGACTTTTCCAACTTAAATCTTCTTAAAAGAGACTAAGTGTCTCATTTCCTTACCAAATCCACTCCAACCACAAACCAATCAACTCGACCACATAACGAAGCATAAAGAAGCATAAATGGGGGAAACGGAGCGGTAACTTATGAGACGACTGGTCGGGTCGTCACAGAAAGATCAAAAGGCACTCACTCTCATCCATCAAGGTTTGGATGACAAGATGTTCGAGAAGGTTGCAAATGCCACAACCTCCAAGAAAGCATGGGACATTCTTCAAACTTCCTTTAAAGGTTTGGAAAAAGTGAAAAAGGTTCGTCTCCAAACCTTAAGAGGAGAGTTTGAATCATTGCATATGAAAGAAAATGAATCTGTTTCGGATTACATTTCAAGAGTTTTGGCTATTGTCAATCAAATGAAAAGATATGGTGAAGAGTTGAAGGATGATAGGGTCGTTGAAAAAATACTACGATCCCTAGATTCAAAATTTGATTATATTATTGTTGCTATTGAAGAGTCCAAAGACTTGGACACCATGACCATAGATGAACTTTCAAGTTCTTTGCAGGCCCATGAAGAAAAATTGTAGAAACCGAAAGAAGAATGGGTTGAAAAGGCATTGCAAGCAAAACTTTCCTTCAAGGAGAAAGATGAAAGGCGTGGTTCACAACAAAGAGGTCGTGGAAATGGAAGAAGTCGTGGTAGAGGAGGAAGAGGTGGTAGTCAACCACCAAATAGAGACAATAAAAGCCAAGACAATAGTCAAAGAAGAGGTCGTGAAAGAGGCAAAGGATGGAGACAAAATCAAGGAAGGTATGACAAATCGAACGTTGAATGCTATAGTTGTCATAAATTTGGACATTTTTCCTGGGAATGTAAAGATAATTCGGAGGAGAAAAATAACTTTGTGGAGAGCAAAAATGATGATGAAGATGCCACTCTACTTCTTGCATGCAAAGAAGAAGAAAGTGTGGGAAAGAACAAATGGTACCTTGACTCCGGTGCAAGTAGTCATATTTGTAGAAAGAAAAATTTATTTGTGGATCTTAAGGAGCTGAATGGTGGCCCAATCACTTTTGGAGACTCTTCGCAAGTTCAAATCAAAGGAAAAGGTACGATTTTAATTCGCTTAAAAGATGCAAGTCATCAATTAATCTCCAATGTTTTGTATGTGCTGGAGATGAAAAGTAATATTTTAAGTTTGGGACAACTTTTGGAGAAAAATTATGACATTCATTTGAAAGACAAAATGTTGTATATGAGAGATGAAAAGGGAATATTGTTAGCCAAAGTACCTATGGCTAATAATAAAATGTTCATCTTATATCTTCAAAATGATGTTCCGAGGTGCTTGCTTTCATGTGCCAAAGATTCATCTTGGCTTTGGCATATGAGATTTGGTCACTTGAATTTTGATAGCTTTAAGGTTGATGAAGAAGGAAAGCATGGTGAATGGATTGCCAACAATTGATCATCCCAACCAACTTTGTGAAGGATGTCTCTTTGGAAAGCAAGCAAGGAAAAGCTTTCCTAAAGAGTCTTTAACAAGAGCAAGATGCCCTCTCGAGTTAATTCACATGGATGTGTGTGGACCTATCAAGCCATCTTCACTTGGTAAAAGTAATTAATTTTTACTTTTCATTGATGATTTTTCTCGAAAAACTTGGGTTTATTTTTTAAGGCAAAATCGGAGGTGTTTGAAACCTTCAAAAAGTTTAAGAGCATGCTGGAGAAGCAAAGTGGCTATCAAATTAAGTCGCTTAGGTCCGATAATGGTGGAGAATTCACTTCAAATGAATTCAATATTTATGTGAGAAAAATGGAATTCGTCATTACTTGACAGTTCCGAGATCACCACAGCAAAATGGCATCGTGGAGAGAAAGAATCGAACTATTCTCAACATGGCGAGGAGTATGTTGAAGAACAAAAATATGCCAAAAGAGTATTGGGCTGAAGCCGTTGCTTGTGCGGTGTACTTATCAAATTGGTGTTACACCAAAAGTGTTCGTGGAAAAACACCAAAAGAGGCATGGAGCGGTTTCAAGTCAAAAGTTTCTCATTTGCGAGTTTTTGGGAGCATCACATATGCACATGTGTTAGATGAGAAGAGGTCTAAGCTTGATGACAAAAGTGAGAGGTATGTCTTCATTGGCTATGATCAAAGTTCTAAAGGTTATAAATTCTATAACCCCAAAAATGGCAAGGTCGCCATAAGTAGAGATGTTGAGTTTGATGAAGATAATGCTTGGGAGTGGAAATCTAAAGAGCAAGAATACTCTTTTAGTCCATTCTTTAAAGATGATGGGGAGCACGCTATCACACCACCTTCAATACCTCCGCAACAAGATCAAGAAGTTGGGGAATCAAGCTCAAGTTCAAGTGAAGCACCTCACAAGAGTAGAAGTCTCTGTGACTTGTATGAAAACACGGAAGTGGTAAGAAATGACTTGTATGATTTTACTCATTTTTGTTTGCTGGTGGATAGTGAGCCTCTAAGCTTTGAAGATGCTTGCCAAAATACCAAATGGAGGGATGCAATGGATGAAGAAATCAAAGCTATAAAAAAGAATGATACATGAGAGTTGGTCACACCTCCAAAAGGCAAAAGCACCATTGGAGTCAAATGGGTGTACAAGCAAAAGAAGAATTCCAAGGGAGAAATAGAAAGGTACAAAGCAAGATTGGTAGCCAAAAGCTACAAGCAAAAGGCCGGTATTGACTATGATGAAGTATTTGCGCCGGTTGCTTGTTTGGAAATAATTCGCTTTGTCATTGCTTTGGCGGCACAAAATCAATGGAAAATCCATCAAATGGATGTGAAGTCGGCTTTCTTGAATGGCGTATTGGAGGAAGAGGTCTATATTGATCAACCCTCGGGATATAAGGTTGAAGGACAAGAAGATAAAGTCTTGGAATTAAAGAAGTCTTTATATATGGGTTGGCCCCGCGAGTTTGGAATAGTAGAATGACAAATATTTCCAAGCAAATAATTTTTCTAAGTGTCCACATGAACATGCCCTCTATGTAAAGATTGCTAAAAATGGTGACATCTTACTTGTTTGTTTGTATGTAGATGACTTGATATTTACAGGAAATAATCCAAAGATGTTTGAAGAATTCAAGAAAGCAATGGCTAGAGAATTTGAGATGACGGACATTGGCCTAATGTCCTACTATCTTGGAATTAAAGTAGCACAGAGGAAGGATGACATTTTTATTTCTCAAGGAGAGTATGCAAAGGAGATTCTCAAGAAATTTGAGATGGAGAATTGCAATCCCGTAAGCACCCCCGTTGAATGTGGAGTTAAAATATCCAAGCAAGGAGATGGAGATAGAGTCAATCCCACATTTTCCAAGAGTCTTATTGGAAGCTTAAGGTATTTGTCATGTACAAGGCCGGATATTCTTTTTGGAGTTGGACTCCTGAGTCGCTTTATGGAAACTCCTACTACCTCGCACTTAAAGGTAGCCAAAAGAATATTTCGGTACATCAAAGGTACGCTTGATTATGGAATTCTTTATTCATCTTCTAAAGAATCCAAGTTCGTGGGATATTGTGATAGTGACTGGGCTGGTGATATTGATGATCGAAAAAGTACTACTGGATTTGTTTTCTTTCTTGGAAATTCTGCATTTACATGGAATTCTAAGAAGCAACCAATTGTGACTTTGTCAACTTGTGAAGCGGAGTATGTAGCAGCTTGTTCGTGTGTTTGCCATGCAATTTGGCTAAGGAGCTTGTTGGAAGAACTTCACCAACCACAGAAGGATGCTACAAAGATTTTTGTTGACAACAAATCGTGTATAGATTTAGCCAAGAACCCGGTATTTCATGAAAGAAGCAAGCATATCGATACGGTATATTATTTTATTAGAGATTGCATATATAATAAAGTTGTGAAGCTTGAGCATGTGAAGTCTGGAGATCAAATTGCGGATATTTTTACCAAGCCTTTGAAGATTGATGCTTTTCAAAAGTTAAGGATGGCGCTTGGAGTAATGAAACAAGTTTAAGGGGGATGTTAAAAATAGTAATAAACTTGTTTCCATTTGTCCACATTTGTTTAGATTTGTTTACATTAATTTAATGTTTTCATACATATAGTTAGAAAAGAGTGAGGTATGGACATGTGTGAATTTGTGTGAACTAGTGTAGGCATGTATGGACTAGTGTGTACATGTGTGGACTTAATTAATATGTACACATGAAATGTAGGCTAGATACATGTAGGAGTTCTACTATAAATACCCATGTATGCTAGCCATTTGGTGTAAGTCAAGTTGAATAAAAATCATCATTTCCTCCACCTCTCTAATAGTGAGTTTTGAGTGTTTGTTTAGTTGTCTTGCTCTCCCAAAAATTTCTAACAATCTATTGTACGACAACATGCTTCAGACTCTACTCACTAGTTGTCCCTTAGATTGTTAATTTCATCATGGAGCATTGTACTGAATTGAAAAAGATTGAATTGCTGAATCTTCAAAATATCAAGTCAGTTTCTATTCGGATAAAAAGAAACCAACGTGTTAAAATTCTAGCACCAACTCTTGAACACTTATTTTATTATGGTGTTCGGAAAGAGTCTACTATATTGGATGTTGTTGAATGTCCGAATCTGAAATCTCTAGAGATATCACATGCGAGAATATCTGAAGTTCTAGAACACCTTATTTCTAGATCTCAGTTCCTTGAGAGTTTGATACTAGATCCTTCTTCTAAAGGGTTGGAAAGGTTTAACATTGGGAGTCAATCTTTAAAAGACTTGAACATTAAGGATTGTGAAGGTCTAAGAGAGATTGATGCTCCAAATTATCACTTGAGTATACGGGAGGTCAAATTCCTAAACTTGAAATTGCAAAAAAGTCGAGCCAATTGAAGCACACAAAAACTGTTCTTTAATTTATTGTTGGAACAATTTAGATGCAGCATGGTTTTGTAAGTTGAGGAATTTTCTATCAAATTGGACCTCTTGTTCTGAAGTTTTCCTTTACTTTTCCAAATTCAATGAGATCAATACCAAAGAATTGCAACTACACCATAGAGTTGCTACCCCTCAAGTGGACGTGTTGGATGTAGCTTCTTTAAGGCCCTCTAGGGAGTGCCCAACATTTTTGGATGCTTTGTTATGGTGTTGTCATCCTAAGAAACTCAAACTTCGTTCAACAGCTGAAATGATTTCATGCTTTATTGATCGTTTAACGTATATGAAAAATTCGAGTCATTCTACTTCTCATGAAAGCAAGCCTTGGCATAGTCAATTAAAAGAAGTAAAAGCCTACACAATTGATGGGAAAAATCAGCGAGTGGAACTCAGAAGTGGGGATCGAGCAATAAGGAGAGTGTGCCAGTTTGTTTTTTATTAGATTGGTGAATAGTGGCGGAGCCACCTAATCCAAAGGGGTGTCAACTGACACCAGAAAATTGCACTGTATAGTTATGTAATTTTTATTTTATATGTATATATTACTATATGTTGACTCCCCTTGACTTCTTCATGTGTTTGCTTCTTTATATTTTATATTTTGGCACTCCTTAATAAGAATTATGGCTCAGCCACTGTTGGCGATGCAGCCAGTTTATGATCAATAACAGTAAATCCAATTGTGATATTTCTGTATATTCGGTTTACTGTTAATGTATATGATATAGGCGCATGTGTGGGTCTTAAGAACTTCAAAACTGAATGCAATGGCTTCTTATATCAACTGCATGATTGTGATATTTAATTCTCAGACGACTTCCTATACAGAAAATAAGTATAGTCTGAAGCATGTCGTCCTTTCTACGAATCACAATTTACCACCCGTAACAATACCAAACTTCCTCACTATATTGATAAGAACTGAAATACTAATTACAACCTTGAGATATCAATTGCAACACTCAAACTAATGAATTACAATGAAAACTATTGAAATAACAAGTAACTAAGGATGGAGATAAGAATGGGGATGAGAAGCTGAACTTAGACAAGGGATGAGGGAATCCAGATACTTCATAACAATTTGCCTAATTCTCAAAACTGTCGATGAACCCCTTTTATCCAATTGTCACGTGCTTCCTACTCAACCTGGATCCCAAGTAAATCTCTTGTTGGTCTATCTAATTCCTTGGCCTTTTTGCAGTTTAGCCCTAGGCCCAACAGCTTGGCTAGCCTCCGTCCAAATAACTGGCCCACAAGCGTTATTGGAGTTATCCATGTTCACAACACCACCCCACTAGGGCAATGAAAATGCATCGAATCGCAACGCGTTAGAACCAATATTGTTAAAGACTTGCTGCCAAGATAGTGAAAATGGGCAAGGGGTATAATGGATTCGTGGAGCTAATATCTCTATACACTATATCTTTTGCCCTGGACGGACCTGCCAATCATCAACCAACGAATTTAAAATTTAGCTGCAAAGAAAACTTAAGTCAATTGTAAGATGATACCAATGAAAAGCTGATTTTGAGTATAGATTCAAAGCTGATTTTGAGTATAGATTACTAGCCTATATATATAGGCTAGTAATAATTTTTCAAGGCAGGCCAAGTGTATGCTTTTGCTTGTCTACATTGGTTTCCAGAGTTTGCAGAACTTTTTTTAGTCAAAAGGATATTATTATATTATATTAGCCAAACTAGTTAAACGGGGGAGTTTGCAGAACTGATATAGCCTTTAGTTGGATTTGCTACTTGTTAAAAATGACTTTGGATCTTTACTTCATTTTCAAATTCTGTATATATGAACTGATAAATGCTCATCCAACTTTAAGGATTTTGCTTTTGGCTTGTCTTTTAAGGTTTGTATTTGACTGCATACTTAGGTCGCCTGTAGAACCAGTGACTACTTAAATTTTGAGAAGGGACCAATTTGTCTACAATTTCTAAATCTAACATAAATATAAAAAGGGGAAATACTTTTTTAAAAAAGAATCAAATTGTTTTCAATTCACAAATCAATTTATCTTCATTTTCTAAATCTAACATAAATTAAAATGGGGAAATATTTTTTCAGGAAAAAATCAATTTTTTTTAGATTCCAAAATTCCTAACCTAAACAAGAGAGGAATTTCTTTTTTAAAAGGAATCAAATCTCTTCAAATCCAAAAAGCACATATAAAGACAAATAGAAAAATATTTTTCAAGGAGTAACGAAATTGTCGTCGATGCGCAAAGATATCGCTATAAGTATCAAATTTTCCCTTATTTATATGGGGAAAATTTCACATTAGAACAACTGGGCTCCATACTTTTCAATTTTATAGCCCATATTTCAATTTACGACCAACTAGCCCAAAAATAATAGGCTAAGATTCAACATTCAACTCCAATAGGTTCTCAAAATTACTATTTAATTTTTAAAAAAGATTCCTCAAGCTTTTAAATTACTTTTCGAATCAGTAATTGTGACTCAAATATTAATTCAACAAACCAACTTCATTTGGGTGGTGAAAATTAGATTTTTAACAAGCTTAAATATGTGGGTTTAAAGTTCGAATTTGATTTTATGAAAAATTTGGAGTGGGTGTTATTTAGACTTGTTAGAAATAGTATAAGGAGGTTGTATATAAAATTTGAAGTCATTTAATGGAGATTGGACTGGTTTTGAATAAGAATTGCAACTGAAAATCGTGGAAGAAGCTCGTCTACAGACGCTTGTATAAAGGTGTATAAAAGTGTATAAGGTGTGTTTCTACACTCATATACAATATTATACAAGATTATACAAAAAACTGACTTCGTCTTCTTTCTTGCGTCTTTTCTGAAATATAATTCAAATCTTGCTCAAATCTACTCCAAATCACTTCAAATTTAAATTCTGTACTCCTTTTGATATTTTCAATCAATTGGAACAATACCCAATCCAAACAACTAACAAATTCAAAACAACCCATTTTCAAAAGCAAAGCTTTGAATGATCTTCAATGGTGGACTTCTACTCTTCAATTTTCTTTCATTGCAAGCAGGTGACACAAGAGGAGAAGCAGAAAATACACGGTCCTTTGAAGCATATGTAAAAGATGTGAGAAGAAGAGAAAGTGAAATCAATAGTTGTGAGAACAAAGAATTAACTCCATAGCTTTTAGAAGCAATTGTTGTAAAAACATATATTTTGAATTTGCAAGTGCTTTCAAAATATGTACAATGTGGGCTAGGTGGGGTAAAACTTAAAAACATGGGCCATTTTTTGTTATGGTGTGAAGTCATGTGTATTTTCTTGTAATTCTTTCTATAAATAAACAGGATAATTTAATTGACCTCCCTTGGTTTCGTAATGCTAACATTTTTTGTAATTCATGATATTACGCTTACTTTCCCTATTATGATTTTTTGAAATAATTAAACTTTTTGTCATTAATATAAAATATTATAGTCTCAGTAATTTTGTTTTATCTAATATAAAACTTATTGTTTTATTTATTTGTTTAAATATCTTAGTTTGGACTTTGGAGAATAGTTTAAAGTCTGTGTCGATTAGTTGATTGTAAATAGATAGTAATAAGCATTAAGTATTTCTATCAAATTGGATCTCTTGTTCTAAAGATACCCTTTGTTTTTTGGAATGCAATGAGATCAACACCAAAGAATTGCAATTGCACCAAGCATTGCCAAGCAAAAACAAGAAGGAACTGAACATCCCACACCCCCAACACCCCACACAGGGAAAAAAAAACAAAAATAGAGAAGCTATTTGGTCAAAAGACCTCTAACAAAAGCAGATATTATCACTGAGGCCACTAGGAGGGGAAAAAAAAAAAGCCTATGTACTCCCACATTGTTAACTGAGAAGGGGTGCTCAGTAGCATCCTGTAATGAAACTCAACTTGTCCCAAATTATATCATTGCTCTATAAACTCCTCCCATCTGATTTCATTAGCTTGAAAGAATTGGCAAAATGACAACATCAAATTCCAAATCCCAATACTGTGCTGTCCTTGAGAAGGTTGTTGAGCACTGCATTGTGTTCGAATCATCGCGTCAATGATAGTTAAAGGGCAGCCCGTTGCACGAAGCAGACCCGCATTCACGCAGGGTCGGTAGAAGGGCCGCACCCCAAAGAGGTGTGATGTGGACAACCTAACCTGATGCAAGTATCAGTGGCTGATTCTACATCTTGCATCTGTGACCTATAGGCCACAGTGGCAATGATAGCTGGAAATGATTGATGTTGTGCTTAAACTATATATATTTGTATGGATATCACCTCATATCTTGCTTTTGTTTCGTGGATTTAGGATGTGAAATATGTTAATTTATGTTAATTTGATGTGTTTTCATGTGTAGGAATGATTCAGGAGCAATCGGGGGCGGAATGTGCGAAACTAGAGCCAAAATGGACGAAAACAGGGAAGGGGCATATTTCAGCGCCACAGGTGGCGCTCAGCCCTACCTGTGGTGCCAGAAACATAATCAAAAACATTTCAGCGCCATGGCGCCTGGCGCTAGCCAGGGCGCCAATGACGTGAATTTTCTCCAATTTCGCCCGGGACAAGGTTATTTCGGTCCTAGACCTACCCAATACGTATAGCAAGACTAAACTTATTTGTGAAGGAGAGACGCCACTTTGGAGAGGGAATACACACAAGAAACATTCGGGAGCAAGAACATCTCAGATTTCTTCATCTTTTCTAGTATTTTCAATTATTCAAAAACTTTTGCAATTGTTTCCTAGTATCATGAGTGGCTAAAAACCCATTGTTCTGGGATTGTGATTTAGCCATGAATATTGTTGTTTAATTTTGACTTAACCTCGATTATAATTCACTAATATATTTTTGTTTCTTCAATTATGTGATTAATTGCTTAATTGTCTGGCCAGCAGTTAGGTTCTATCTACTATCTATGTATGCTTGGGAAAGCCGTGTTTAGATTAGAGAAAAATTGAAGAGAACACGATCTTAACCCTTAAGGGGGGGGGGGGGGCGGATTTGTGGTTAGGATAGGAATATACCTAGTCACCGTTCTTAATTAAATCTTATTGTGTTCTTAATAGATTGATTTCATAGGAATATAGGCGTTAATCTATTTTGAATAGACGAGTAGTACTTCAGGAGAAGGCTATGAGAGCAATTATCGATTAATTAGCAACCATGAGTGAATTGTACGAGAGGGAGAGTTAACTAGAACACAATAGGATTGGTGAATCGATCGCAACCCTGAAATATTTGTCTCTATTGAATACATAATAATCATTTTACTGCTTGATAATTTAGTTATTACTTAGAATTGTAGTTTAGTATAATTAAAATCTTGAACTCGAATTTAGCTTGACCGAATAACAATATTGGTGAGTTAGTGAGTAGTTGATATAAGTCTCTGTGAGTTCGGCACTCGACTTATCATTTTATTACTTGTACGACCACGTATACTTGCTTGTGCGTTTGGGAGCAACAAGTTTTTGGCGCCGTTGCCGGGGACTTGAATATTAACTACTTTCTAGTTTTTGCTTTAATTGCTAATTTCGTCAAGTCTAACGTTACTTGATTGTTGCTCGGATCTCAGGAACTTTGATTGAATGCGAAGGGTCAGAAGCCAGGACTGACTTCAAGGCTTTGCCCCTGAACCTGAGAGAACATTTCACAGGAGGTTGAGGGAAGCAAAGGACACGAATAATATTCAGGCACTTGTTCAATTTCCTAGGAACATGGCAGAGGAGAAACACATGGCTGTTCAGGAGGTGGCGATGCCCAGCATTGCCTGTGTCACCTCTAGCATTGTGAAGCCCAGAATCACTGGGTACTTTGAGCTGAAACAAAGCATGATCCAGCTACTTCATGCGAATGGGCAGTTTATGGGTCTTCCTCACGAGGATCCACAACATCATATCCTGAACTTCTTGGATAATGATACTTATATCACTAGCGGAGTCACTCCAGACTATGTGAGGCTCACACTTTTTCCATTCTCACTTTTGGGCGAAGCAAAGCGATGGCTGAAGGCAGAACCGGCTAATTCTATTACCTCATGGAATGATTTGGCAAGGAAATTTCTGGCAAGGTTCTTCCCTTCAGGCAAAACTGCAAAGATCAGAAGTGAGATAGTTCCCTTCAAACAGAAAGTGGGGAGTCTTTATACTCAGCTTGGGAGAGGCTCAAGGGGCTAATCAGAGACTGTCCTCATCACAATCAGACAAGAGAAGTATTAGCTCACACTTTCATAGAAGGTCTACATCCTGAAACAAAGATTGTGGTAGATGCTGCAGCTGGAGGTCAAGTGTTGGAGAAAAGCTTTGACGAGATTATGCATTATTGAACAAATTCTCCAAAAGCAATCCGGATTGGCAAGGAGAGATGGGCAGACACACAATGCAAAAGTCTGCAGGAGTTCTTCAGTTAGATGTCGTCTCAGCATTATCAGTGCAGATTTCTACATTGACCAACCAAGTCAATCAAATGACCTTGATTATCAACAAGCAACAAGCAAAACCAGTACAACAGGTTCAAGTGTTTTGTGAAATATGTGGAGAGGGTCATACGAGCGACTTATGCCCCGCTAATCCAGAGTCTGTATGCTTTGTGGGTAATGCAAATAGGGGCCAAACAAACCAATATGGGAACACTTACAATCCCAACTGGAGGAACCACCCAAACTTCTCTTGGAGTGGAAACCAAGGTACTCAGAATCAATACAGGCCTCAAGCACCTCAAAAACAATATAGACCACCTCAGGTTGAACAACAAACGAGTCCAACAAGTCACCTTGAAGACATGTTGAAAAAAGTGATGGCTGAACAACAAGCCCTCGCTCAAAAATTTATGGTTGAGCAGCAAGCCCAAGCCACAACAAATAGAAATTTGGAGCGCCAATTAGGACAACTTGCTAGTGCTCAAAACACTAGACCAGCTGGAGCACTTCCAAGTGACACTGGAGCTAATCCTAATGTCGTGTCGTTGAGGAATGAGAGACAATTAGAAGAAGTTCAGTCTAAAAAGAGGAAACATGTGACTTTTAATAAGAGGCCAACCACGATAAAATCAACATCAGAAAAAACTAAAGAGTCAGAGAAGCCAGCTGGAGTGGCGGTGGCTGAGCAAACCCCACCATTGGTTGCAAGGTCACCAACTCGTTCCCTCAAAGATTGCCAAAAGTAAAGGATAATGCCGCATATAAAAAGTTCCTTGATATTTTGAAGTAGGTGCAAATTAATATTCCATTGGTTGACATCTTACAAGAAGCACCCAAATATGCAAAGTACATCAAGGACATAGTGGCAAATAAAAGGAGGCTGACCGAGTTCGAAACTGTGGCACTCACTGAGGAGTGAAGTTCAAGAATCCAAGGCAAGTTACCTCAGAAATTGAAGGATCCAGGTAGTTTCACTATCCAAATCTCGATTGGTAAACAGGCTGTTGGGCGAGCTTTATGTGATCTTGGAGCGAGCATCAATTTTATGCCGCTATTTGTGTTCAGACAGTTAGGGTTGGGCGAGCCACACCCAACAACAGTTATCTTACAGTTGGCTGATTGCTCCCTTGCTCATCCTGAGGGAGTGATTGAAGATGTGTTAGTTCAATTGGGTTCTTTCATATTCCCGGCTGATTTCATTATCTTGGATTATGAGCCTGATCAAGAAGTCCCGTTTATTTTGGGGCGTCCATTATTAGCCATGGGCCGAGCTATCATCGATGTTTGTGAAGGAAGGATGACAATGTGAGTGGGTGATCGAGTGGAGGTATTCAACGTTTATAAAGCAATCAAGTTACCGTCCCACTATGAAGAGCTATCCATGATTTCTGTGGTGAAAAGTGATGCTACATCATTAGTGCCTTATATGAGCCCTATAGATCCTCTTGAACGAGCTTTGATTGGGGATGAAGAAGATAGTAAAGATGAAATGATGGGAGAAATTGAGCAAGTACTTGACATGTCCTGTAATTATGTCCATGGGTTTGGAAAATTTGAAGAGTTGGACAGACACTGTCACTCTGACCTCTCCAACCCATCTATTGAAGAAGCCCCAAAGCTAGAACTTAAGCCTCTACCAATGCGCCTGTGTTACGCTTATTTGGGGAACTCTGAGACATTGCCCGTGATTATCTCCTCCACCTTGACTAACACTCAAGAAGAAAAATTGCTCAGAGTACTCCGCGAGCATAAAAAGGCTATTGGGTGGACTATTGTTGACATCAAGGGAATTAGTCCATTGTTTTGCATGCATAAAATATTTTTGGAGGACGGACACCGCCCCAGTATGGAGAAGCAGAGAAGGTTAAGTCTCATTATGAAAGAGGTTGTGAAAAAGGAAGTAATCAAATTGCTCAATGCAGGTATCATCTTTCCTATTTCTGACAGCAACTGGGTAAGCCCAGTTCAATGTGTGCCCAAAAAAGGAGGAATGACTGTGATTGAGAATGAGAAGAATGAGCTAATTCCTACTCACACTGTGACGGGGTGGAGAGTCTGCATTGATTATAGAAGGCTCAACAAAGCAACCCGCAAGGACCACTTCCCACTTCCATTCATTGACCAAGTGCTAGACAGATTAGCCGGGCATGAATATTATTGCTTCCTTGATGGTTATTCAGGATACAATCAGATTGTCATATGCCTAGAGGATCAGGAGAAGACCACTTTTACTTGTCCTTATGGTACTTTTGCCTTCAAGCGAATGCCGTTTGGTCTTTGTAATGCACCGGCCACTTTTTAAAGGTGCATGATGGCTATTTTCACTGACATGGTGGAAAAATTTGTGGAAGTGTTTATGGATGATTTTTTCAGTTTTTGGGTCTTCTTATGATGATTGCTTGAGGAATTTAAGCAAGGTGCTGGCCCATTGTGAAGAAACAAATCTGGTACTGAATTGGGAAAGTGCCATTTTATGGTACAAGAAGGCATCGTGTTGGGTCACAAAGTACCTAGGAGCGGCATTGAAGTTGATAAGCCGAAGGTGGAGGCGGTTGAAAAATTACCTCCACCTATTTCAGTGAAGGGTGACCGGAGTTTCTTGGGACACGCGGGATTCTATCGGCGCTTTATTAAAGATTTTTCTAAAATTGCTACTCCTTTGTGCAGGTTGCTTGAAAAAGATGTAACTTTCAACTTTGATGACGCCTACCTCAAAGCATTCGAAGAACTCTAAAAGAAGTTGGTGTCTGCTCCCATTATTGTGGCACCTGATTGGTCTTTACCATTTGAACTTATGTGTGATGCGAGTGACCATGCTATTGGGGCAGTGCTAGGCCAGAGGAAGGACAAGGTATTTTATTCCATCTACTATGTAAGTAAGATTCTTGATGATGCACAACTGAATTACACTACCACTAAAAAGGAGTTGTTAGTTGTTGTGTGTGCCTTTGAGAAATTTCGGGCATACTTGGTGGGAACGAAAGTCATAGTCCATACCAATCATGCAGCAATCAGATATTTTTTTACAGAAAAGGAATCTAAGGCTAGATTGATGCGCTGGGTTTTGTTGCTGCAGGAGTTTGATGTAGAAATACGAGATCGAAAAGGGACAGAGAACCAAGTAGCTGACTATCTATCAAGGCTGGAAAATCACGACCACGTGGAGGAGGGTGGCCAAACTAAAGAAGTATTTCCTGATGAGCAACTTTTTGCTATAACCCAAGACCCTCCCCCATGGTACGCAGACTATGTGAATTATCTTGTGAGTAAGTACTTCCTCCTGAAATTGAATCTGAAGCTAGAAAGAGGTTTCTACATGCTGTGACCTTCTACTACTGGGATGAGCCATATTTGTACAAGCAATGTGCTGATCAGTTGATGAGGAGATGCATTCCAGAAAATAAGGTGGAATTAGTGTTGTATGATTATCACGCATCACCTTATGGGGGCCATCATGGAGGAGATAGAACAGCTACAAAGGTACTACAATCCGGTCTCTTTTGGCCAACTTTATTCAAGGACGCCCATGCATTCGTTAAGAAGTGCGACCAATGTCAGAGAACAGGAACAATCACAAGGAGGCATGAGATGCCTTTGAATAACATCCTAGAAGTTGAGCTTTTTGATGTGTGGGGGATAGATTTTATGGACCCATCGCCCAGAGGAATCAAATACATTTTGCTTGCAGTTGACTATGTGTCCATATGGGTGGAGGCAATTGCTTTGCCAACAAATGATGCTGCGGTGGTAGCTACTTTTCTGAAAAAGAACATATTTTCGAGATTTAGGACTCCACGTGCCTTAATTAGTGAGTCATTCTTGCAATCGGTTGTTGAATAACCTGCTAGCTAAATATGGAGTTCGCCACAGAGTTGCTACAACATATCATCCTCAAACAAGTGGACAAGTTAAAGTGTCAAATAGAGAAACAAAGCAGATATTAGAGAAGACGGTGAGTGTGAATAGGAAGGATTGAGCTGCAAAAGTTAGATGATGCCTTATGGGCGTATAGAACTGCATATAAAATGCCAATTGGGGCGTCCCCTTACAAGCTTGTTTATGGGAAGGCATGTTAATTGCCCGTTGAACTGGAACACAAGGCATACTGGGCCATTAAGAAGCTGAACATGGACCTTCAAGCCGCGGGCGAGAAAAGACTTTTGCAGTTGAATGAGTTAGATGAGTTCAGGCTGCACTCTTATGAAAATGCTAAGCTTTATAAAGAAAAGACAAAAAGATGGCATGACAAGCATATCAAGTCGCGTCACTTCGAGCCAGGCCAACAGTATTATTCGATTCTAGGCTAAGGCTATTTCCTGGAAAGCCAAAATGAGATGGTCAGGCCCGTTTGAGGTGGTGAGAGTCACTCCTTATGGTGCAATTGAGTTGCGAGCTTTAAATGGTGAAAGGAAATTTTTGGTGAATGGACATAGAGTCAAGCACTATTGGGGAGGAATGATTAATCGTGAGAAGACTAAGGTTGTACTTGCTGATAAGTAAGCGAGACTCTGCGTCGTGCCGCGACGTTAAATCAGGCGCTTGTTGGGAGGCAACCCAATTTTTAGTGCTTTCCTAGTTTAACTTCTTAATTTTTTTATATTTTTTATATTTTTTTAGTTAGAGTAGATAGAGTTTTGCATTTTCTTTGTAGGTATAAAATTTTTAGATATAATGGTGTAGGACGTGTAAATTAAGTATATTAAAGGTTCGGGGGATCGGGATGTTTCAAAAAAAAAAAAATCTCGAAAACAGCGCCCAGGCCAGCGCCCACCGCTGCCTGGGGCACTGAAGGCAGATTGTTCAAAACCCTAGCACCAGGCATAGCGCTAAGCGCTGGGCTGGGGGGTTCCAGGTAAGTTATCTTTTTTAAATTTTTTTTTAGTTTTTTTTTTACTCACCCATACCCATTTAACCAAACCCAAATACCCATTTACACTAATACTCTAACCCATCCTAATACCCATATCCATTCCCAAACCAGATTAACCATAACCCAAACCCACCTAAACACAAAACCAACGACCAAACAAACAAAAAGAACGCTCCACCGATTTCTCTCTTCTTCCTCACAAAAGTTTCTCAAAGTTTTTCTTTTGCCCTCCTTCTACACTCTCCAGGTAAGTTATTCTTTCTCTTCTTCTTCTTCTTCTTCTTCTTCTTCTTCTTCTTCTTCTTCTTCTTCTTCTTTGTATGTTGAATTATTAGATATCCCATTCCCAAGATCCCTAATCCCCAAAAAAAATTTCCCTATGTAGTTCTTATGAAATGTTTATGGTGGGTGGCTTGAGTTGGTCGAAATTGTGTGGTTATTGTGTATACGGAGTAGTAAAACCTCTACTTCGTTGAAAATTGGGAGGGCCACCATATTCCACCATTGTTGAATTAGAAGCACACACTTTATGCCCGCAAGGTGTTTGTTAAAATGCTTGAATGAAGATTTTGGTGTACCGGTGAAGTCTGAGTAACCGAGTATATTTGTATATGAATTTGGGCTAAGTGTGGGGTGTGTAGGGATGCTTTTACATGCTAGGGGGTTTGGCTTTGATGCAATACATGTTCCTACATTATCTATCTTATATAATGTATTTGTAGAATCTTGTACAATTTAACTAATTTAGTGTCGTCTAGTAGTTGTGGAAAGGTGAGTACCATATACCTTTTGCTCACCTTAATGTGAATTCATGTAGCCATGATCAATCACTATTGGGTGGCATGGGGAAGTCTTGAGGACCCATAGCTTTGGAGTGCAACACTTGTACATGTTAGATCAAAAAAAAATTATGAAGTATTGTACATGGTTCCTTTGGTTTTAAGTGTGGGGTCACTTCATGACTTGCACGACAACCTTAGGCATATTTCTTGACAAGTTCTCACGGGCTATTTCTTTGCAAAACTGTGCTCAATTTCATATGTGGCATTCATGCTTATTTTTGTTGCAAGATACTATGGCTTGTGATGGTTCTAGCAAAGGCAAGGGCATTGGAAAGTCCTCCACCACTTCCCCAGCGACCAAAATACGAGAGCAGGGAGAAAGCTCTTCACGGCAGTCCAAAGGAAAACAGGTTGTTGAGGCATCCCAGCAAGCTCCATTACCCCCACGGCCTCGGTTGAAGCTAGTATCGGATACAGCTATTGCATGGCACAGGGATTTCGTGCCATATGGGCGGTATGTCTCCGAGATGGGGATCAATATCAAAGCTTTGGAATGCAACTTCCTGGATGTCCTCGGTCGATTACGAGTATAAAAAATGGACAAACTCCTAGAATGTCCTGGATACACAAATTTGATCATGGTTAGGGAATTATATGCTAATTGGAATTAAAAATTGTCTAGGTCGCATGTACGTGGCGTGGACATGCCATTGGATAGAAGGGCGTTATGTGATTTTCTGGGGGTTGAGAATGTTGACCCGAGGAAGCTCCAAAAGTTTGTCAAGAGTCCCAAATACACCTTGATACGTCACACTCTTTGTGGCGTGGATTCCAATGCAAAGTGGATCAAGAAGCACGCCGATGTCCACCTCTCGATGGTTCGCTCTGATTTTAACAAGATTGCCAAAGTATGGCAGAATGTTGTGCAAGCCAAACTCATGCCAGTCGAGCACAACAGCGACTGCACTCGAGCTAGAGTGTGTGTCATATTCTTCTTGATGACTGGCAGACCCATTAATGTGGGTGAGATGGCCCACACGAGATTTGGGCGGAAAATTAAGAGGTTCTTCTTTAGCAACCTACTCACCCGATATATGCTCCCCGGGAGGCGCCGGAGTATCCTTGACATGATGGCATGGTGGAGGCTCCGTCAGGACTTTTGGACATCACATCTTTGTTGGAGACATAGTCTAAACTCACTCCCGCAGCACGGATTGAATGAGATGAGAACTTCAACAGGTACCTATATAATTCTCTGAATTTACTCATGAGCAGGTCTGGTATTTCAGACGAGGGGGGTATGCATTTACGCAATGACTTGTCAAGTCCGTCCAAGGAGATGTTGGGGATTGCACCTGGAAGCCCCATTCACTCATCTGAGGACGTCAACACTGTTAAGGGCTCGGACTTAGAGGAGGAGGTTGGTGATGAGGTTACGGGGCCTATGGCTTTGGTGCCCCTAGGACCGGATGATGATGTGCCCAGAGCTGCTGGTGGAGGGCATGCTGCGGAGGAGGACTCCGACTGACAGGGAGTTTTTCTTTTCACCCTACACTATTACATTCTTACTTGAATCGAGGGCTACGCATAGTTTAAGTGTGGCGTGGGAGGAATTCTACTTGTGCTGACAATAGAAAAAAAATTGAAAAAGCTCGGACTTTTCCCGATGATGGATCTTTTGGACAATTTTCTTGAGGGATGAAGTCCGATTAAAAACACCAAAAAGTTTTTTTTTGGAATAGCTAGGTAGTATTCCTTGGTTTTTCTTTGGGCATCGGTTCTTTTCCAAGGATGTAGCTCGAACCGGGTACTTTATTTTTTTAGGAGTAGTTTAGGAAGAAACTGAGTCGCTTTGAGATACTCATTGACATGGTTGATGCTGGCACATTAGGTTATGACATACATTTTATCTTTCCGTGTATTTGGTTTGAATTGTGAAGCTTAAGTAAAGTAAATAGCCTATTTTGTGACGCTCTCTCTCAGTTGTTTGACTTGTATGCCACATAGTGCAATGTTGCTCTTCCTCGATTATGTGTGCTTGCTTGACTTGAGAGTTGAACAGAACCATCTTGAGTGTGTCATGTGCAACGTGTGTGTGAAGATTCGTGATTTTCTGTGCTATCCTGTGTAGTCTAGAACTTGCCCCGTGTGTTAATTGAAGTGAAATTGTAAGTTGTGCGAATCTAGGAGATGGCGTTGGCATTTTCTTGCTTGATCATGGATGTGCTTGTCACATAAAAATAAAATTTTTCGCTTCTAGCTCCGTTGAGCCTATAAACCTTTCTTTTCGCACCCACATTACAAGCCATACCCCTCTTTTATTCTTAATTTGATATTGTTGAACCTTTACCTCCTAAGACACTTAGTCGCTAAAAGAAGTAAGGTGAGATATTGGGGAGTAGTTTCTTGAGTGGAATAATGGAAGGGCCAGTTGGTGCACTAAATTTAAATCAAAAGTCACTAGCCGATGAACCTTAAGTATGGAGGGTGTGAAAAAGAGAAAGAAAAATTGCAAGAAAAAAATTGATAGTGAAAGTATGTATAAAAAAAATACACACCTCCAATTCTTAATAATTTGTGCTAGTGGAAGTATAGAAGTGCTTAATGGAAGTAAGGGCCATGTTGCATATGGTTTGTGGCAAGTGAATTGGTTGAGAAGAATATGTGCTTGAATTCTAAATATAGTGTATCAAAATGTTTAGGAGGGTTAGTCAGTATTTCTAAACGCATCATACCCGTCCCTTAGCTTACTTTACAACCTTAAAGTCCTAATTGATCCAAGATTTGGCTAGCTTAGATTAGTAGAGATATACACTACGTGCAAGCTTATGGTACGACCACGGAATGCATATGAATTCTTTGTGAGAGTGAGCGAATTTTGTTCAATTGTGTGATGTCCTTAATCTATATTCTAAAGCATATTTGAATGTGTGGACTAATCTATATTCACTCTTTTGTTTGCTGGTGAGCGCACATGGTCTCATGAATGATTGGTAATGTTGTAAACTTTCTTGTTGGGTGAGTACGTGAGTTGAGGTTACTTAGTGGTTACAAGTCGGCTTTTAAGGTTGGGTGGTGACAAATAGGTTGTTGAAATTGATTGAATTGAAGGGTTATACTTGGGCATGCTTAAACGGGAAGAATCTGAATTTTTGAGTGTTTATGCTTGTGTGCCGGTATTGATCATAGTCAAGGGTATATTGTTTGCTAGTACCATGAGTGGCTAAAAACCCATTGTTCTAGGGTTGTGATTTGGCCATGAATATTATTGTTTAACGTTGACTTCACCTCGATTATAATTCATTAATATATTTTTGTTTCTTCAATTCTGTGATTAATTGTCTGGCCAGCAGTTAGGTTCTATTTACTATCTATGCTATGCTTGGGAAAGCCGTGTTTAGATTAGAGAAGAATTGAAGAGAGCATGATCTTAACCCTTAGGGAGGGGGGGGGGAGGATTTGTCGTTAGGATAGAAATATACCTAGTCACCGTGCTTAATTAAATATCGTAATCTTATGCGTTCTTAATAGATTGATTTCATAGGAATATAGGCGTTAATCTATTTTGAATAGGTGAGTAGTACTCCGGGAGAAGGCTATTTGAGCAATATAATTACTGTAGAAACTAAATGAGAAGACCAAATGTGGTTGTTGAAACAAAGAAGACCATAAGCTTTACCAACAACGCAGATTTGTAAATTTTAAATTGTTGTAATGTTGTTTTAAAAGATTGTTTTAATGCAGTAAAAGTATTCAATGCAAAGTAATCTTTCCTATTGCAAATTCTTTGGTAAAACGTGCAGAAAAGAGGTTCTAATACCAAACAAAAGATCGCTTTTTTAAGAGGGGGGAGAGATAATTTGGGACCAACTCGACCAAGGATGCCCCATCCTTGCATAAAGCAGTAAAAAAAGGCAAATGCAAGATCTACAACAGTAAGCAAGACTTAACTCATCCTTAATTAATCCCAGGAATATAAGTGCACTTGTAAAAAAAAAAAAAAGAGAGATATCTATTCATAGTAAATTCTTAACGCGCCAAGCCTTTCGCTTTTTTCCACCATAAAAATCAAACAAAAGCAGCATTCCCAAATTTTGTAATGCAGAAGCCACAAAAAAAGAAAAGAAAAATAAGCTACCTTTAAAAGATCTTCGACCAAAGCAAGTACCATTGACACCACTGAGATTGAAATCAAGAAAAAGATGCTACTATACAGCCAGTATATGGATTAATAAAGTCTGGCTGTCTGCCTCCAACCAAATTTTACACTGACTACGTCATGCCACAGTTTTGTTCCACTCTTTGCTAAATCTTAAGAATCATTAACAGAGAAATTTTTGTTAGTTCTTCATTATATTATGCACTAGACCTAGAAGGCTATAGCACGAATTTCCACCCTTTGGCTCATTGATCAGTAGGTTCTCTAGAAAATTTGGAGAAACAAGACTTCCAATGTACAAACCAAGGTTGTTTGCAGAATCACAACGTATCCGAACCTCAGGGCGCATGAAAGTGTTATCTCTTGAATTATACCACACTAAGCTTCTAGATTCATGCACTAAAATTTCATTATTTTGGGAGATGAAAATTGGCCAAACGTCATAGTTTTCTGTGGGGATCGAAACCACCTTGGTCCATGACTCTGCAACATCTTACTCCTTCATGACCCACACATCCGTCTTCAATTCTTCGTAACAAAATAAACATAGATTACCTCCTGAAGACCCTATTTGGCAGTCACAAACTTTACCATTTGGGTTGGGCAACGCTACATTTCCAAATGTCTCATCTGCAAGGCTGTATGAAGAAATAAACCATGTGGAATTCCCATCATTAACACGTTCTTCAGCGCTCCAATGAAGTTTCCCATTTACAAATTTAGCAGAATGATCCCAGAAGATAATACTCGGGTACTCTTGAATCCTTTTCCAAGAATTAGTTCTTAAACTATAAAGACAAACTTTCAGAAACCACTATGTTTTAGTGGTTATTAGCTAGTTGTAGCTACCATTTACTATATTACTTCCTATAGCTATGTTTTCAGATTTTTTAGAGTGTATTCGATATATTTAAGCTACTATATTCATGAATACAGTAGCATTTCTAGGCGTAAAACAGGGGATTACAGTTAGACAGATTTTTGTATTCGAGTGTATTTGGTTGTATTCATGGCATGAAACATGGGATTACAGCTGGACAGATTACTGTATTCACGGCGTGAAACAGGGGATTACACTGTTTTTAAACGGAAAGTGAATCAATTAACATAATAGACTCCTAATATAACTCAACAAACTCAATTATAACACACAAATTGTGTATTTCCAGTTATAAAAAAGATTCTCAACCGAAAAACACACAAAAAACATAGCAATCTTCAGAGAAATTATATAATACATCTGAATACATAAATTATATTAATTAAAAAAACATATGAATACATTCATAGAATATAGCGAGACAGTTAATACAATGAAATACATAGAATACACCGGGGTATATTGAAATACAATGAAAAAAAAGACAATGAATACAATAAAATACAGCGAGATACATTGAAATATATTAACAAACAATTCAAGTTACTCAGCCCTCAACTCCGTCGTCTTTGTTCAAGAGCAACTCTAATGTTGTCTCGCCGTCACCGTTGCCTCCGGTTGCCGTTGTTACGCCGAAGAAAATTTCTATATCGGATGATTGCTAGGCAGCCCAAACATAAGACAGATTTACTACATTGGTGCTCGAACAAAAGGTGTAGATCAATCAGAATAGCGACCAAAGTTTTGGAATCTTAACAGCACTGATGGATTTTAGATACCAAATATTGTTTTATAAGTAGAAACAAAACCGACACTTCCACTCCAACTAAGACAACCTCATGGATCTGATATTTTAAACCCGGTGCGTGGATGTACTGATCACTGCCAACTCCGTACTACTAAGAAGTAGAAAGAGAGGGTCACAATAGCTTTTACCCGATTTGGGGTCGGGATCGAATCCTCAGAGAGCTAGAAGTTGGAATCGATTATCTATCTAGTTTAGGATTGCGTATGTGTTCTTAATTACACTTCCATTCATTTTTGGGGTTTTCTTTATAATTCTACTTTTAACAAACTACAAATTGTAAATTAAGCTAAGAGTTAAATATTGCAAGTTGTATCTAATGGTTTAAAAGGCACTAGGGTAGTGACTACCGCCTAGGTGGTCAATTGACGGGTACTTGAATTTAAGGCATGCTTGACACATTTCGGGAGTATGTTATAATCGTTGCACGACTTTACCCACTCTACGCCTCTCAGTGGTTCGAGTGATTTTGCCTGAATTGGCTTTCTCAAGACCAATTGGGTATGCAAATTTGCACAAGCAACTAGGGTTCAATTCGGGTATTACTCTCTCGAGGTTTAACCCTTTAATTGGGGCTATCAATCTCTTGAGTACGCCCCAATTCATTGTTGGACCAATTTTGGAGACTTAGGCTCTCTTTCTCAAGAAGAGCTTAAGTCAACTCAACACAAACTAGTGTTTGCAACCACTAATTCAGAAATTAACCATGAAATTGGCCCAAATAACAAACACCCATAGTCAAATTTAGCCATAAAATACAAGACCCATCAATTATCCACACTAGGGTTGAGCCACAACCCTAGCTTATGGGTCTAGCTACTCATAATTAAAGAAGAAAAGCAAGAAATAGAAGAGGATAAACACATATTAATTAATTGCTAAGCTAAATACAAAGATTCAATGATGAAAAGTAAGTAAAAATGCCCAAAATGGCTAAGAAAAGTCGACCCATGAGCGCAGCTTATGTTTTCACAATATCTGATGCCCTAAAAATGGAAAAAGAATCTGTTTATACTAAGCTGAAAAATTTGGACAAAAATGCCCCTGCGGGGTTAGTGGGGACCGCACAAAATGGACCGCGGTCCGCACTAGGCTTTGATCTTCAAAATTGATCTCTCTGAACTTGGGTTCCGCGGACCGCACAGAATGGACCGCGGCCGCGGAGGCTTCTAGTGCGGTCCGCGCAAAGTTGACCGCGGACCGCACAGGCTTCAAACTTGAAAAATCATCCTCTCTGAATCTTGGCACCGCGGACCGCAGAGAATGGACTGCGGCCGCGTTGCCTTCAGTTACCGCACAAAATAGTGTGCGGCCGCACTACCTTGAAGCCTGAAATTCAACTCTCTGAATCTCCCAGTGCGGACCGCACAAAGTGGTGTGCGGCCGCACTGGGCCTGTTCTGCCTGAGCTTGCCTTGTCTTTGGCACTTGTGCAAGTTTCACTCCTTTTGAGCCGATCTTTGATATTTTGTCTTTTGTTGATCAAACTTGCAATCAAGCACAACTTGTAAGCCTTTTGGGACTATTTTGTATGAATATTTGATCAAAGCATAAGCAAGAAGGAGTATAAAATGCGTCAAAATCCCTAGTTACCAACTCCCCCAAACTTAAGTTTTTGCTTGTCCTCAAGCAAACAAAGTAAGACCCACCCCTTAAGGGAAAATCCAAGAAATTTTTAGCTGTCCTAAAGCAACCTCAACTAGCATCAATTGGGACTAACAATTGCCCTCAATACGAATAAATCATTAACAACATTTACTCTTTGAAAACCCATGGATCAAGTGCGACACAAGAGTATCAAGAGTTGACTCAACACATCAAAGAACTCTTTCAATTACTTTGGTCATTGTGGAACCCAAACTCACACATCCTCAACTCTCCCCAAGCAAACCTCACTTTTAGAATAGTGGCACACAAAACGAGGTTAATGAGAATTCACTCATCTCTCTCAAGAAAAAGTCACAAGCCCGGCTCTAGGTACCATATGCTTGCCCCTTATATGAGTATCCACTAATGTAAGCTTCATTCAACTCAAGATCATATAGGGCTTTTGTGGGGATATTGTGAATGCTTTTGGTTCAGGGTAGGGAATGTTTTGGTCTAAGTGGGTTCCATCTTCCCTTAAGCACTTCTTTTGATTCATTTGGCATCCATTCACTTGACTCTTTGAGTCATTTTCACTTCTTCTAAGGGGTTAGAGAGAGACACAGTGTCACTCTTTCTTATTCTTTTCAAAAAAAATTTCTCCTTTTTTCAACTTTCCACACCTTTCATTCTTTGCTTTTCTTGAATCCCTTTTTATTCTTTTTCACTTTGAACATTCTTTTTGTCTTTTTGCTTTTCTTTCTTTTTCATTGCCTTTCCTTTTCGTCATTTTTGTGCCTTTTTACCAATTTGTTGCAATCCTCGTCTCTCCCCTCAAACTTATACTTTTGCCATGTGCTAAAGGAAAGATTGGGTGCCAAGAGAGGGTATCTTTTAGAACGGGTATAGGCTTGTATCATGGTTCTTGAAAGAAAAAGGTTTAAGGCTCAAAAGGGTTAACTAGGGATCATATCACTGGTAGGTTATGGAATTGTTCAAACTATCATTTGGATCAAGGAGAGCCTATAATCATGTCTCAAGTTAAAATTCACCTAGGATTTCGCCTCAACAAACATTCAGGGCAAGTTCTAGACCAATGGCTCGGGACTTGGACTTGCAATTCAATTACTCACCACACAAGCTAAGGGATTGCTAAAGACATAGAGTCGGGGGCCCACAACGACCTTAGATACTATTTGAGCACACTATAGTCCCGAAAAACCACTTGATGATTATCTGCCAACACAAGAGTCTCAAGGTCATGACTTTCACCATCCTAAACACAACAATTTGTTTTTGACCATAAGATCAAAGGCAAATGTGCTAGGCCCAAGTGAAGCTTTGCTTGAGGCACCCTTAACTACTAACTACTAAAAACCAAAAAGAAAAAGAAAAAGAAACGGACTCAAACCCTTAAGACGGTTGTCACGACATCCATCATTGGGAAGAGCCACCCGGTTCACACAACACTCCACCTTTGGAAAGAACCGTGGCATTAAGAAAACCAAAGGCTTATTGCAAACTCCGAAAACAAAAAACTACGAATCACAAATAAGAAGCTAAAAACGAAAAAAATTGCGGAAAATAGAATGAATATATACAAGAGAGGATTTGAATATACAATGGATGGGATGAATATATACAATGGGATATAACTTTATATACATACCCAAAGTGAAATCAAAATGCGATAAATGTAACGAAATATCAGAATTATGTAAAGACCAAAGATAAAAAGATAAAGAAAGCATAAAAATGTTAAATGTATACAATCATCCAAAATGTAGGGCCTACCCCCTCAAATGAAAGCTGGCATTGTCCCCAATGCCAAGTAGTCCAAATAATGCATCAAAAGATAAGAGGGAAAGGATATAGAAGACTCCCTAAGGCCTGTCTGTCTGCATAGGGTCATGTGTGGTCCCTGGGTCCTCTCTGTGCTCGGGGACCTCAGACTGGTCCCCTGTGGTCTGCTCCTCTGATACTGGGCCCTAGTCCTGGACCTGGACAGGCTCTGTAACTGGTACATCCTGTGGCTGACTGGAGGAAGTCTCCGATGGGACGCCATCTGGATGACAGCATCATCAGCTCTAGGAATCACCCTCCTCCTCTTCGGAGGCCTCTGTGGCTGCTCCGGCTGTGGATCAACTGCTGGTGCGGGCCCTGGAGCAATAAGTCTAAAGGCAGGTGATCTGCCTTCAGTCTGTCTACATCTGCACGCAGCTCCTTCACGGACTCCTTGGAGTCCCGTGTCTCCTCAGCTTCTTATGCTCCTTAGCAAGCTCCTTGAGAGCCTTGCTATGTGAATCAACTGCCTTGGAGAGCGCTGCCTGAGTGTCGAGGATCTTTCTTCTGGTTGTCAAGTATCTCCTTGAGCGCATCCTCTATCGACAGTGGAACCTGCTGAGCTGGAGGTGCCGACTGAGCCTCTACCACAGTGGTGAGTGAGGACAACTTGGATGAGGCAGTCTGCATCCAGTTGTTTATGCTAAGAAGCGCCTGGCTCAGTCGGTGAGCAGTAATAGGATGGGCCCGGGAAGATGGAATCTCCGGGCCTGCTGATGTGGATGGACCGGCAGGAGTGGCTGTGGATGTGGATGGACCAGGAGGGATATCTGTGGAAGTGGAGGTCGGCTCAGCAGGAGCCACTACCACAACTGGCTCTTCAGACTGGCAAATTATGGTAGTAGTTGTACCCTTGAAGCTCTTGCTCTTGGGGTTGTCATCCCCCTGCATGCTGTACCAGGAAAAAGGAGCCTTCGCTTTGACTTTGACATCAAAGGTCTTCTTGTCCACTTTCAAGTCCCGGAAGTACATATGAGGGTGCTGGGGAAAGGATAGTTCCGGTCATGCTCCGCACCCACTATAGAAATGATTCTGGACATCACATTCCCCATGTTGATGGGGTACCCTGCCATGATAGAAGCCACTAGCACAGCCCGGGAGAGAGGAAGGGTGTTGTCATGTGTTGTGGGGTCCAACCTGCTACATACAAAGGTCTCCCATCCCCGTGCCTCAAAGTTTAAGGTCCGTCTCAAGATCTTGACTCCAGCGGTCAACCAGTCGGGGGTGGTACCTGGGATTGCCAGGTACTGTGCTAGCCAGGGACGAACCTCCTCACCCATCTCCATCTTTGCCATGTACAAGGTTTCATCCTCCTCATTGAAGCCAAGGTATTCGTTGAGGTACTTCCCGTCAAATAACACTTTCAGATTCCGAACCTTGGTCACTTTGGAGCCCTTTTTGATGTGGGCTACATTGCAGTAAAACTCTTTGACCATGTGTTCGTTGGCATCCACACACTCTTCCAGAAAATAGTTCCCAGCCCACTCTAGTCCTAAATTGTCTTTGCACATTGGGGTTGTGGGGTAATAGGTCTCTATCAATGAAGCTCCTCTCCGGAATCAACTTTCTCACCGGCCACCACTCCCTAAATTTATGGTATGCCACCTCACTCACGAACCTATCTCGCCAAACCTCCGGCTTCCTCGTTCTATCAACACCCCCAACCCTTGGTTCTCCTCCTTCTGCCACTTCCTCATCTCCCTCTACTGCCTCCTCACCTCCTTTTCCACCCTCCCCGGATAATGAAGCTGTGGGGGAGGTAGAGTATTCCTCACTACCCGCTGCTGAGACCTTAGATGACCCAGAAGAAACATGTGTTGGTGCTTGGGCAGTGGGTGATGGTCGAGGAGTGTCTCTTAGCCTGAATCTCTCCGGCCAGTCTTCAACATATTCTGGCACGGAGTCTGAAGAAATGTCCCGGGAGGGCTCATACTCACTCCCCGAGGAATGTGAAGCAGCTCTGTCAGCAGCTTTGATCAGCTTTCTTGTCTTCTTAATGTTTTCCCGGACTTGGGGAGTGAGTTTGATCATTTTCTTCTTCCCTCCCCGGGAGGATTCACCTCTGCCCGGTTGTTTTGTGCCTTTTCCTCGTTGTTTAACCATTGTCTGCAAAAACAGTTCAATCTGCTTGTTAGTATCAATGTAATCAGTTAAGAACAATGTTTCAGAAGCAGTAAAGAAGAGTTGCAGACAAGTTGCAGAAGTTGCCCAGTGCGGACCGCACAAAATCAACCGCGGCCACACTAGGGTCACCGCGGACCGCACAAAACCAACCGCGGTCCGCACAGAGGTGGGGTTCAGACTACCCACTCTCTGTATCTAGGCAGTGCGGACCGCACAAAATCGACCGCGGCCGCACTGCCTGAGGTTCAACAAACAGGAGGGTACCAATGCGATCCGCACAAAATGGTAGTGCGGACCGCACTGGGCCACCGCGGACCGCACATAAACGACCGCGGTTCGCACTGAGTGCCCAGTTGTGGCACTAAATTAGGGTTCATGAAATTTTTCTTTTAAGTCCAATTTTCGCACCTAATAAGTGTTGCTAAGTGATTACCCAATCCATTAAGCTAACTAATTCCACATGACTCAAAATTTAAACTAACCTAACTTAACAATTAAGAAAGTACGAGAGGAAGAAGAAATAGAAGGTAAGAAAAACGAAAATTAAATGAAATTGACAAAATTAAACAAGTAAAAGGGGGATTATGGTACCAGATTATGAGATGAATTGAAGCAAATAAGTTCCAACAAGTAATTACGAGCAAGTGAGGGTAGTGAACAGTGATTATACTCTATGAGATTCAAGTTTGCGAAAAGAGTAAAAGGAGGCCCTCAGGGTCTATTTATAGGAAAGCCCTGGGGCCCATTCTCACCTACCAGTGCGGACCGCACAAAATGGACCGCGGTCCGCACTGGGCTATTTTGTTCCAGTTCAGATTAGCAACCCACTGCGGTCCGCACAAAATGGACCGCGGCCGCAGTGGTCCACCACGGACCGCACAAAATCAACTGCGGTCGCGGTGGCAAACTTCAGAGAGTCCTAACATCACCCTTTACCAGTGCAGTCCGCACAAAATGGTAGTGTGGCCGCACTGGAAACTTCAGAGACCTGTGCATTTTTTCAATTATGTCCTGCACTGCATCAACTCAATCCTGTAACATCTCACAACCAGTTAGCCCAAAAATCAATCCTACACTACAATGAAAATCAAATAAAAACAAGAAGAAAAACACATGGGTTGCCTCCCAAGAAGCGCCTGATTTAACGTCGCGGCACGACGCATGTTACCATCCAATCATTTGAAATGAACAACAGCCACCACATGGCTATCATCAAACTTCCCCAAATAGTGCTTGACCCTATGCCCATTCACTCTAAAAACTTCCCCACTTTTGTTCTTCAAATCAAGAGCACCAAACGGGGTCACACACACTACTTCAAATGGTCCACTCCACTTTGACTTCAGCTTTCCCGGGAACAACCTTAGACGAGAATTGAATAAGAGCACCAAATCTCCCACCTTGAACTCCTTGCCCCGAGTATATTTGTCATGAAGGTATTTCATTTTATCCTTATACAGGGACGAACTAGAGTAGGCATGGAACCTAAATTCATCAAGCTCATTAAGTTGCTCCACCCGAAGATTAGCAGCTATATCCCAATCAAGATTCAACTTCTTCAAGGCCCACATGGCCTTATGCTCCAACTCCACTGGTAAATGACATGCTTTCCCAAACACCAACCGGTACGGCGACATACCAATTGGAGTCATGTAAGCGGTCCGATAAGCCCATAGAGCATCATCCAACTTTTTAGACCAATCGGTCCTATTGGCATTGACGGTTTTGGACAAAATGCTCTTGATCTCCCTGTTAGACACTTCAACCTGGCCACTTGCTTGAGGATGATAAGGCGTAGACACTTTATGGTTGACACCATACTTGGAAAGCAAGGCATCAAAAGCTCTATTACAAAAATGTGATCCTCCATCACTAATAATTGCCCGAGGCGTACCAAACCTTGTGAAAATGCTCTTCTTTAGAAATGCCACCACACTCCTAGCTTCATTGGGTGGCAAGGCCACGGCCTCAACCCATTTTGAGACATAATCAACCGCTACAAGAATGTAAGTGTTTCCACACGAGCTTACAAAAGGGCCCATAAAATCGATACCCCATACATCAAAGATATCAACTTCGAGAATGGTGTTTAGAGGCATCTCATCTTTCTTGGAAATCCCGCACGCTCGTTGACATTGATCACACCTTTTGACTAGATCACTTGCATCTTTGAACAAGGTTGGCCAATAAAAACGACAACTCAGAACTTTCGAAGCCGTCCTCGCCCCTCCATGATGACCACCATAGGGGGAGGAATGACAAGCCTCTAGGATGCTAAATTGCTCCTCCTCAGGTACACACCTCCGGATTACTCTGTCGGTGCATATCTTGAACAAGTATGGCTCGTCCCAATAGAAGTCCAGACTATCCCGTTTGAGCTTCTTCCTTTGGTTAGAAGAGAGCTCACACGGGATGATGCCCGTCACAAGGAAATTAGCAATGTCCGCAAACCATGGCATATCACTCATCGACACAGAAAGTAGCTGCTCATCGAGGAATGTATCATTGATCTCTAGGCCATCACACGGCCTTCCTTCCTCCTCCAAGCGGGATAAATGATCCGCCACTTGGTTTTCGCTACCCTTCCGGTCCACTATCTCCAAATCAAACTCTTGAAGTAATAAGACCCATCGCATCAGTCTAGCTTTGGAGTCTTTCTTTGTCATCAAATATCTAAGAGTTGCATGATCAGTGTGCACTATGACTTTGGCCCCCATAAGATACGGCCGAAACTTTTCCATTGCATACACTATGGCCAATAACTCTTTCTCGGTAACCGTTTAGTTCCTTTAAGCCTTATTCATGGTCTTGCTTGCGTTGTACACCGGATGAAACATTTTGTTAACTCTTTGACCCAAAACTGCCCCAACCGCAACATCACTCGCGTCGCACATGAGCTCGAAAGGCAAGCTCCACTTGGGTGCGGTAATGATCGGGGTAGTGGTCAACTTAAGCTTGAGAAGCTCAAATGCTTCCATACATCTCTCATCAAACACAAACTTTGTATCCTTTTCTAGCAACTTGCAAAGAGGATTCACTACCTTCGAAAAGTCCTTGATAAATCGTCGGTAGAACCCTGCATGCCCAAGAAAACTCCTCACCCCCTTGATAGAAGTGGGGAGAGGAACCCTTGAAATCACCTCTATCATGGCTTTGTCAACTTCAATCCCATGCTTTGAAATTATATGGCCCAACACTATGCCCTCCTCAACCATGAAGTGGCATTTTTCCCAATTTAGCACAAGATTGGTGCCTTCACACCGGGCCGACACTCTATCGAAATTTCCCAAACACTCTTCAAATGAATCACCAACCACACTGAAGTCGTCCATGAACACCTCTAATATATCTTCCACCATATCGGTGAAAATGGCCATCATACACCGTTGGAATGTTGCTGGTGTATTGCACAACCCAAAGGGCATCCGAGAGAAAGCAAAGGTGCCATATGGACAAGTAAAGGTTGTCTTCTTCTGATCCTCCGGAGCTATCAAAATCTGATTGTACCCTGAATAACCGTCCAAGAAACAATAGAAGGCACGCCCAGCCAGGTGATCTAGAATCTGGTCCAGGAAAGGCAATGGGAAGTGATCCTTGCGGGTCACTTTGTTCAACTTGCGGTAGTCCATGCATACCCTCCATCCGGTCACTGTCCGGGTTAGAATAAGTTCATTCTTAGCATTGGTCACCGTGGTCATACCACCCTTCTTCGGCACACATTGCACCAGAGAAGTCCATGAGCTGTCAGAGATTGGATACACCACGCCTGCATCTAGCCATTTGATCACTTCTTTTTTCACCACTTCTTGCATTGCCTCATTGAGCCTCCTTTGATGTTCCAAGGAGGGTTTTGCATCATCTTCCAGAATAATCTTGTGCATACAGAATGCGGGGCTTATTCCCCGAATATCAGTTAGAGTCCATCCAATTGCCTTTTTCTGCTTTTTGAGCACCGCCAATGTGGCGTCAACCTGCATGTTAGTAAGACAAGAGGAAAGAATAACTGGTAAAGTTGAATTAGAGCCCAAGAATTCATACCTGAGTTGTGGAGGTAATGGCTTCAACTCCAACACCGGTGGCTCCTCAATTGATAGTTTGGTTGGTGGAGTTTTCCGATCCAAAGACAATTTCCTAGGCTCATAGGAGTAAGACCCCATTCCATGTAAGGCGTTCACGCACTCCACTCTACTTGCATCATCATTGACATCAAGATTTAATAGCACGGCCTCAAGGGGATCCTCCACATTGATCATAGCACCAGTGTCATCCACAATCACAGTTGTGACAAGGTCTACAAATGAGCACACCTCGGTGCTATTGGGTTGCTTCATAGACTTGCACACATGAAAGACAACCTTTTCATCACCCACCCGGAAGGTGAATTCCCCTGCTTCCACATCTACCAATGACTTCCCCGTAGCTAGGAAAGGTCTGCCTAAAATGATAAGAACTTCATAGTCCACCTCGCAATCCAAGATCACAAAGTCAGCTGGCAAGATAAATTTGTCCACCCGGACAAGTGATCGCTGCCAACTCCACACTACTATAAAGTAGGAAGAGAGGGTCGCAATAGCTTTTACCCGATATGAGGGTCGGTATCAAATTCCTCAGAGAGCTAGAAATTGGAGCTGGGTATCTATCTAGACTAAAGTCGTGTAATTGTTTTACAGTCACTTCAAACATTTTTGGGTTTTTCAATTATAAACTACTATTACCAAACTACTAATTGAAACTAGATTATGCTACGAAATAATTGCTAAAGTTGTATCTAATGGGAAGAAAGGCACTAGGGTCGTGACATCACCTAGGTGGCTAATTAACGGGTAGATGTTACTAAGGTTCGATTGACATAATTGGGGCTTATGCTATAACTGTTGCACAACTTTACCCACTCTCACACCTCTCGGTATAGAGAGTAATTTTGCCCAATTGACTCTCTCGAGACCAAATGGGTAGGAAGATAAGATCAAGCAACTAGGGTTCAAGTAGGGTGATTACTCTCTCGAGGTTTAACCCGTTAATTGGGACTATCATTTCTCATGAGTCCATCCCAATTTCTTGTTGGGTCAATTTTGGAGATTTAGACTCTCTTTCTCAAGAAGAGTCAAATCCACAAAGCATAAATCAGTGTTTGCAACCACCAATTCATAGGTTAAAACATAAAATCAACCCAAATAGCAAACACCCATTGTCAATTTAACCCTAGAAGGCAACAACCATCAATTACCCACACTAGGGTTGAGCCACAACCCTAGCTAATGGGTTTAGCTACTCATGCTTGAACAAGAAAATAGAGAAATAGATGAAGAACAAGACATATTATTTAAATACTAAATTAAAGTACAAGAATCTATCGTTAATTTGAAGCTAAGATGCCAAAATGGCTACAAATAATGTTCTCACGAGCGCAGCTACGTTCTGGAATTAACCGATGACCTAAAAATGGCAAAATGTTCTATTTATACTAGGCTGGAAAAATTGGATAAAAATACCCCTGCAAGGTCAGTGCGGGCCGCATGAAATGGACCGCGGCCGCACTAGGCTCTTTGACTTCAATTCTGGGCTCTCTGAACTTGAGCTCTGCGGACCGCGTAGAATGGACCGCGGCCGCGGAGGAAGCTTTCAAGGTCCGCACAATCACGATCGCAGACCGCATGGCTTGGACTTGGCATAATTCCATCTCTCTGAATCTCTTGTCCGCGGACCGCACAAAAAGGTAGTGCGGCCGTGGAGCCTTTACCGCGGATCGCTAAATATGTACCGCAGCCGTTTTGCCTGAAGCCCACTTTTGTCAACTCTCTGAACCATCTAGTGCGGCCACATTCGACTTTGCGCGGTCCGCACTAGGCTTGTTTGCCCTCAGTTTACTTGGTCTTTGATAATTGAGCAGGTTTCACTCCTTTTGAGCCGATCCTTGACATTTCGCCACTTTGTCGATCAAACCTGCAATCAAGTACAACTTATGACCCTTTTGGGACTATTTTGTAACAATTTATATTCAAAGCATAGGCAAGTAGGAGCATAAAATACGTTAAAATCCCTACTTATCAACTCCCCCAAACTTAAGCCTTTGCTTGCCCTCAAGCAAACAATATAAGACCCATCCCTTAAGGTAACATCCAAGAATTTCCAGCTATCCTAAAGTAACCTCAACAAGCATCAATTGGGACTAACAATTGCCCTCAATACGAATGAATCATTAAAAGCATTTAAGCCTTGAACAACCATGGATTAAGTGCGACACAAGAGCATCAAGAGTTGACTCAACACATCAAAGAACTCTTTCAATTACTTTGGTCATTGTGGAACCCAAACTCCACAATCCTCAACTCTCTCTAAGCACACCTCACCTTTAGAATAGCGGCACACAAAAAAGGTTAATGGGAATTCACTCATCTCTCTCAAGGAAATTACAAGCCGGCTCTAGCTACCATATGCTTGCCCCTTATGTAAGTATCCACTAATGTAAGCTTCATTCAACTCAAGATCATATAGGTCTTTTGTGGGTCTATTGTGAAGCTTTGGTGGGTAGGAAATGTTTTGGTCTAAGTGGGTTCCATCTTCCCTTAAGCACTTCTTTTGATTCATTTGGCACAATTCACTTAACTCTTTGAGTCATTTCACCTCTTTCCAAGGGGTTAGAGAGACACATTGTCACTCTTTCTTATGCATTTCAACCTTCCCTTTTTTTTCAACTTTCACACCTTTCTTTTTCATTGCTTTTCTTGAATCCCTTTTTATTCTTTTTCACATTGAACTTTCTTTTTGTCTTTTCTTTCTCTTTCTTTTCATTGCCTTTCCTTTTCTTTACGTTTGTGCCTTTTTTACCATTTTTGCCATTGTCCTCCCTCGTCTCTCCCCCCCCCCCCCAAACTTATACTTTTGCCATGTGCTCAAGGAAGATCGAGCGCCAAGAGAGGGTATCTTTAAGCTCCTTCAGCTTGTCCACATCTGCTCTAAGCTCCTTCAAGACCTGGAAAGCCCGTGTTTTGCGCAGTTTCCTGTGCTCCCTGGCAAGCTCTTTTAGAGCCTTGCCGTGTGAGGCATCCTGAGTACTGATGATCTTTTCCTGGTTTTCCAGGATCTTCTTCAATGTGTCTCTCAATGGACTGTGGAATCTGTACTGCTGTGGTGTGACTGAGCCGCAATGGTAGAGACAGTGTAGACAACTTGGATGATGCCAGCTGGAACAATCCAGTTGTTCAAGCTATGAAGTGCCTGGCTCAGCTGGTGGGCAGTGATAGGATGGGCCCGGGAAGACGGAATCCCCAGGCCAGCTGAAGTAGAAGGACCAGCAGTAGTGGAAGGTCCCGGAGGCAACTCAACGGTGGTGGAGGCAGGCTCAGTTGAGGGCTCTACCGCAACCGGCTCTTCAGACTGGCCAGTTGGAGCAGAGGCTGGCGGCTTGTAATTCTTGTATTTGGGGTTGTCTGGCCCCTTCAAACTGTACCACTAAAACGGAGCCATAGGGTTGACCTTGATATCAAAAGCTCTCTTCTCCACCTTTAGGTCCCGGAAATACATAGTGAGGGTGTTGGGAAAAGGATAGTTCCGGTCATGCTCAAGCCCTACTGCAGAAATGACGTGGGACATAACATTTCCCACGTTGATAGGATATCCCGCCATAATAGATGCAACAAGAACAGCCCGGGCAAGTGGAATAGTCTGATCATGGGTAGTGGGGTCAAGCCGACTGCACACAAAAGTCAACCACCCCCTAGCCTCAAAGTTAAAGGTCTTCCGAAGTATTTTGGTCCCTGCTTGCAACCACTCTGGAACAGTACCTGGGATTGCCAGGTATGAAGCTAACCACGGACGAACCTCTTCGCCCATTGCCAACTTTTCATTGTAAAGGGTCTCATCTTCGTCATTGAACCCCAAGTATTCATTGAGTGCCTTCCCAGTAAATACCACCTTTTTGTTCCGCACTTTGGTCACTTTAGTGCCCTTCAAGATGTGGGCCACATTGCTATAGAACTCCTTGACCATGTGCTCATTTGCCTTTATACATTCACTCCAAAAATGCGCCCAACCCACTCGAGTGTGAAACTGTCTATGCACATTTGGGTGTAGGGGAAGAAGGTCTCGCTCAATAAAACTCCTCTCAAGAATCAGCTTTCGTATTGGCCACCATTCCCTAAACTTGTGGAACTCTACCTGACTGACGAACCTATCCTCCCAAGCTGTGGGATTTCTAGTTCGGTCAACACCCCCAACCTGAGATTCACCACCCTCATGCACCTCCTCCTCGCCTCCTTCTGCACTCTCCCCAGACAAAGAAGTTGTGGGGGAGGTGGAGTAGTCCCCACTACCGGATGCCGAGCCCTCAGATGGATCATGCACAACATTGATTGCTGTCGGACAGTGGGTGATGGCGGAGGAGTATCATCAGTCAACCGAAAGTCGGTGACGATGTGAGTTGGCACTGAGTCTTAGGAGATGTCTTGGGAGGGCACATACTCACTCCCTGAAGAATGGGAAGCAGCTCTATCTACAGCTTTTATCAGCTTTCGTGTTTTCTTTATGTTTTCCCGAGCTTGGGGAGTGAGTTCGACTATTCTCTTTCCTTTGCCCCCTCGGAGGAATCACCTCTCCCGGGTTGTTTTGATCCTTTGCCTCCTCATTGTTTAACCATTATCTGCAATCACACATATCTAGCTTTGCTAGTATCAGCACAGGCAGCGAATCAATTGTGGGAAATGAATTGCAAAATAGAAGCCAAAAGGTGCAGAAACAGTTCACCGTGACCCGCACAAAAGGGAGTGCGGCCTCACAAGTATAAGGTCACCCAAACATACTCTCTGAATCTCACCACCGCGGCCCGCACAAAATGGTACCGCGACCGCGGTGGGCTAGTGCGGACCGCACAAAATGAAGTGCGGCCGCACTGGACTATGGACACCTCTCTGAATCTCATCACTGCGGTCCGCACAAAATGGTAATGCGGCCGCGATGAAGCCACCGCGGACCGCACAATCACGACCGCGGTCCGCGGTGGATGTCCAATCCTAGCACTGAGTTAGGGTTTCCAATTTTCGCAAATTTGTTCAAGTCATCACCTACTTTGTCCCTACTCAATTTCCCACTCATTATGCATATCAAGCACACAAAAACCAGCATTTAAAACTAACCTAAACTAATCAAATAGAAAACGGGAAGAAGAAGAAGCTATGGGCTACTAGTCATGAAAATAAAATGAAATTATAAAATTAAACAAATAAAAATGGATGAAATGTTACCAGATATGAAGATGGAATGCAAGTATTCAATGTAAGCAAGGATTATCGTGCAATAGAGAAGGTGAACAGTAACTTTTAGGGTTCTGAGTGTTAAAATTTCGAAAAGTGTAACCGGTGACCCCTAAGGTCTATTTATAGAAAACTAGTGGGTCCCAGCCTTACCTACCAGCGCGGCCGCACAAAACGGACCGCGGACCGCGCTGGGTTTGTTCAAAAGAAGTTTGAGAAGGCAACCTCCGCGGTCCGCATAAAACAGACCGCGACCGCGGAGGTCCACCGCGGTCCGCACAAAAAGGGATGCGGCCACGGTGGCAAACTTCAGAGAGCACCTCCTTGGCTTTCACCAGTGCGGACCGCACAAAGTCCAATGCGGCCGCACTGGCAACTTCAGAGACTGTTCAATTTTTCCAAAATGTTTTGCACTGCATCAACAGAATCCCTGCAACATCTCACAACCAGTTAGTCCAAAAATCAAACCTAAACTACAAAGAAAATCAAAGAAAACAAGAAGAAAAAGACATGGGCTGCCTCCCAAGAAGCACCTGATTTAACGTCGCGGCACGACGTGGGTTACTATTACATCATTTCAAATAAACAACAGCCACCACATGGCTATTATCGAACTTCCCAAGATAATGCTTGACACGGTGCCCATTCACCCTAAATACTTCACCACTTTTATTCTTCAAATCTAGAGCACCAAACGGGGTCACACATACAACTTCAAATGGTCCACTCCACTTTGATTTCAGCTTTCCCGGAAACAACCTTAGACGAGAGTTGAATAAGAGGACCAAATCACCAACTTTGAACTCCTTTCCACAAGCATATTTGACATGAAGGTACTTCATCTTGTCTTTATACAAGGACGAACTAGAGTATGCATGGAACCAAAATTCATCAGTTCATTGAGTTGTTCAACACAAGATTAGCCGCAACATCCCACTCAAGATTAAGCTTTCTCAAGGCCCACATGGCCTTATGCTCCAACTCCACTGGTAGATGACATGCTTTCCCAAACACCAACCGGTACGGTGACATACCAATTGGGGTCTTGTAAGCGGTCCGGTAAGCCCATAGAGCATCATCTAACTTTTTAGACCAATCGGTCCTATTGGCATTGACAGTCTTGGACAAAATACTCTTGATCTCCCTGTTAGACACTTCAACCTGGCCACTTGCTTGAGGATGATAAGGTGTAGAGACTTTGTGGTTGACACCATACTTGGAAAGCAAAGTATCAAAAGCTCTATTACAAAAATGCGATCCTCCATCACTAATGATTGCCCGGGGTGTACCAAACCTTGTGAAAATGCTCTTCTTTAGAAATGACACCACACTCCTAGCTTCATTGTTGAGCAAGGCTACGACCTCAACCCATTTTGACACATAATCAACCGCTACAAGAATGTAAGTGTTCCCACACGAGCTAACAAAAGGGCCCATAAAATCGATACCCCATACATCAAAGATATCAACTTCAAGAATTGTGTTTAGAGGCATCTCATCTTTCTTGGAAATTCCGCCCGCTCGTTGACATTGATCACATCTTTTCACTAGATCACTTGCATCTTTGAACAAGGTTGGTCAATAAAAACCACAACTCAGAACTTTCAAAGCCGTCCTCACCCCTCCATGATGGCCACCATAGGGGGAGGAATGACAAGCCTCCAAAATACTCACTTGCTCTCCCTCCGGGACACACCTTCGAATCACACCATCCGTGCAAATCTTGAACAAGTATGGCTCATCCAAATAGAAGTCCAGACTATCCCGTTTGAGCTTCTTCCTTTGGTTAGAAGAGAGATCACACGGGATGATGCCAGTCACAAGATGCAAATCACACATGACATAGAAAGTAGCTGCTCATCGGGGAATGTATCATTGATCTCCAAGCCATCACACGGCCTTCCTTCCTCCTCCAAGCGGGACAAATGATCCGCAACTTGGTTCTCACTACCTTTCCGGTCCACTATTTCCAAATCAAACTCTTGAAGAAGTAATACCCATCTCATCAACCTTGCCTTGGAGTCTTTCTTGGTCATCAAATACCTAAGGGCGGCATGGTAGGTGTGCACTATGACTTTGGCCCCATAAGATATGGCCGAAATTTTTCCATGGCGAACACAATAGCCAACAATTCCTTCTCCGTCACCGTGTAGTTCCGTTGAGCTTCATTCATAGTCTTGCTTGCATAGTACACGGGATGAAACATTTTGTTCACTCTTTGACCCAAAACTGCCCCAACCGCAACATCACTCGCGTCGCACATGAGCTCGAAAGGCAAGCTCCAATTGGGTGCGGTAATGATCGGGGTAGTGGTCAACTTGTGCTTAAGAAGTTCAAAAGCCTCCATGCATTTCTCATCAAACACAAACTTAGCCTCTTTCTCTAGCAACTTGCAAAGGGGATTCACAACCTTCGAAAAATCCTTGATAAAACGCCGGTAAAACCCCGCATGCCCAAGGAAACTTCTCACCCCTTTGACAGAAGTGGGGGGAGGAAGCCTTGAAATCACCTCAATCTTGGCTTTGTCTACTTCAATCCCATGCTTAGAAATTTTGTGACCCAACACTATGCCCTCTTCAACCATGAAGTGGCATTTTTCCCAATTAAGAACTAGATTTGTGTCTTCACATCGGGCCAACACTCTATCCAAATTTCCCAAACACCTTTCAAATGAATCACCAACCACACTAATATCATCCATAAAGACCTCCAAAATGTCTTCCACCATGTCGGTGAAAATAGCCATCATGCATCGTTGGAAGGTCGTCGGAGCATTGCACAACCCGAATGGCATCCGGGAGAAAGCAAATGTACCATATGGGCAGGTGAATGTGGTCTTCTATGGTCCTCCGGAGCAATTAAGATTTGATTATAACCCGAATATCCATCCAAAAAGCAATAAAAGGCTCGCCCCGTAAGGCGGTCAAGCATTTGGTCAAGGTATGGCAAAGGGAAATGATCCTTGCGGGTCACCTTGTTTAGCTTCAGGTAGTCCATGCAAACTCTCCACCCGGTATTGGTCCGAGTGGGAATAGTTTCATTGTTGTCATTTGTCACCACAGTCATTCCACCCTTCTTCTGCACACATTGCATCGGAGAAGTCCATGAGCTATCGGAGATTGGATACACCATGCCTGCATCTAGCCACTTGATCACCTCTTTCTTCACCACTTCTTGCATTGCCTCATTGAGCCTCCTTTGATGTTCTAAGGAAGGTCTTGCATCATCCTCCAAAATAATTTTGTGCATGCAAAATGCGGGGCTTATTCCCCGAATATCCGCCAGAGTCCATCCAATTGCCCTTTTTCGCCTTTGAAGCACCGCCAAAGTGGCCTCAACCTGCATGTTAGTAAGGTAAGAAGAAAGAATAACTGGTAAAGTTGAATTAGAGCCCAAGAATTCATACCTGAGGTGTGGAGGAAGTGGCTTCAACTCCAACACCGGTGGCTCCTCAATTGATGGTTTGGTTGGTGGAGTTTTCCGATTTTCAAGATCCAAAGACAATTTTCTCGGCTCATAGGAATAAGAGCACATCCCATGTAGAGCATTGACACACTCCACTCTGCTTGCATCATCATTGACATCAAGATTTAATAGCACGGCCTCAAGGGGATCCTCCACGTTAATCATAGAACTTGTGTCATCCACTATCACAGCTGTGACAATGTCCACAAATGAGCACACCTCGGTGCTATTGGGCTGCTTCATGGATTTGCAAACATGGAAGACGACCTTCTCATCACCTACCCTGAAAGTTAGTTCACCCGCTTCAACATCAACCAATGCCTTCCCCGTTGCAAGGAAAGGTCTCCCTAGAATAATTGGGACCTCATAGTCCACCTCACAATCCAAAATCACAAAGTCCGCTGGCAAGATAAATTTGTCCACCCGGACAAGCACATCATCAACTATACCCAAAGGACGCTTCATTGATCTATCTGCCATCTGTAATCTCATGGAAGTTGGCCTTGGTGGCCCAATACCTAGAGTCTTGAAAACTGAGAAGGGCATTAAATTGATGCTTGCCCCAAGATCACATAAAGCTTTGGCAAAGTCTGCACTACCAATAGTGCAGGGGATAGTGAAAGCACCAGGATCCTCTAATTTCGGGGCCATTGAATGTACTATGGCACTAACTTGGTGGGTCATCTTGATAGTTTCACAGTCCATTGATCTTTTCTTTGTAACCAAATCCTTCATGAATTTAGCATAACCAGGCATTTGCTCCAAAGCCTCCACCAAAGGCACGTTAATGGATAAGCTCTTCATCATGTCAATGAACTTTTTGAATTGGTTGTCACTTTTCTGCTTGGCTAGCCTTTGAGGATAGGGCGGAGGTGGTCTAGGCAAAGGTGCCTTGGCTTTTGGCACCACCGGCTCCGGCATGTCAATTATGTGCTCCCTAGACGGGTTCACGGCCTCTTGAGTTTCCACCTCGGTTTCATTAATGTCAATCCTCACATCATTGTTCACCTCATTCTCAACCACATCTTCACTTACCAAAGGAACACCATTTTCTTGCAACTCAACATCATCATCCACAACTTGCTTATCTTTCGAGGCATGCACATCACCGCCTCTCCCACTTCTTGTTGTAACCGCCATCACATGAGTATTTCCACCCTTAGGGTTCACTACCGTATCACTTGGTAGAGCGCCTTTTGTGCTCGTATTCAACGATTGAGAGATTTGGCCTATTTGCACCTCCAAATTTCGGATAGAGGTATTGTGGGAAGCTATTTGAGCATCGGAATCTTGGTTCTTCTTCATCATTTGTTCGAACATCATTTCTATTCTTCCTATATCATTACCCGAAGAACTAGATCCTTGAGAAGGGAACGGGGGTGGATTGTTCGGTTGTTGGTACATTGGGGGCCTTTGAAAGCCTTGCCCCCGATTGCCTTGGTTTCCATTGTTGTTCCAATTGCCTTGACCATTGTTGTTCCAATTGTTGTTATTACCATTCCAATGCCCTTGGTTGCCTTTATTGTTGTTCCCCCAATTACCGCCTTGGTTGTTGTTGTTCCAATTACCACCACCTTGTTGTTGATTGCCCCAATTACCTTGGGGTCGCTATTGTTGGTTTGAAGAGTTGCCTCTATTGCCTTAATAGTTGTTAACATATTGTACCTCTTCATTTTGCTCATCATAGCCATCATTTTGAAACCCATCACACTCATCATCAAATTGCTCAGAATTCCCTTGATTTTGTTGCCTTCTTTGCCTTCTCTTGTTGGTAAGCAGATTAACACTCTCCATAGCATCCACTTGGCGAGGATTTTGGACTTGTTGCAACTGTGCCTTAGCCAATTGGTTCATAGTAGTTGTCAACTCCGCTATAGCATGTCCATGGTCATGGAGTTCCTTATGCAAATGAATAACCGTAGGGTCACCTTGGGGAACATTGGCTCTACTTTGCCATGCGGAAGATGTGTCCGCCATCTCGTCAAGAATCTCGCAAGCTTCATCATAAGACAACTTCATGAAATTACCCCCAGCCAATTGGTTGACTATGCATTGATTTGTAGTATTGATGCCCCGATAGAAAGTTTGTTGTATCATCGCCTCCGTCATATCGTTGTTTGGGCATTCTTTCACCATTGTTCTAAACCACTCCCAAATCTCATGCAAAGGTTCCGTGGGTTCTTGCTTGAAAGCCAATATCTCATCTCGAAGTGCCGCCATATGCCCGGGTGAGAAAAATTTAGCAATAAATTTATCCGCCAACTCATCCCAAGTTGTGATGGAATGATTGGGGAGTCTCTCTAGCCAATCTAATGCCTTTCCCCGAAGTGAGAACGGGAAAAGTCTCAACCTAAGAGCATCTTCGGACACATTCGTCTGCTTGCTACCCCAACATGTATCCACGAACCCTTTTAGATGTTTGTAGGCATTTTGATCCGCAGCGCCCGTGAAATATCCACCCTGCTCAAGTAAGGTCAACATCACATTGGTTATCTGAAAATTGCCCGCCCGGATTCTGGGAGGGACAATAGCACTTGCATAGCCTTGATTCGGTAGCACCCGAGGAACCGCTCTTGGAGGTGGCAGAGAAGGGTCTGGAACGTTGTCATTAGCATTGGCCTGGCGGCCTCATCCTCGTCCCGGAGGTACAAGAGGCACCTCATTGTCTCCAATATCCTCAACTTCCTCCCCCGCAAGCACATTTCCAAGAGGGTCATTTGCATTTAAAGCCATATTGGGACCTGTAGTAATCACACACACAAATTAGTAACAAAGAAGGAAAGAAGAACAACACACAAAACTAACTAAATAGATAGCCAAAACCGTTAGCTCCGTGGCAACGGCGCCAAAAAGTGATCGTTGCCAACTCCGCACTACTACAAAGTAGGAAGAGAGGGTCGCAATAGCTTTTACCCGATATGAGGGTCGGGATCGAATTCCTCAGGGAGCTAGAAAGGGAGTTGACGTATCTATCTAGTCTAGAATCGTGTAATTGTTCCAAATGTCACTTCCAACCTTTTTGGGTTTTCTTTTATAAATTACTATTATAAAACTACTAATTAGAATTGAAACTAGATTGCGCTAAGAGATAATTGCTAAGAGTTGTATCTAATGGATTAAGGGGCACTAGGGTAGTGACTTTCACCTAGGTGACTAATTGACGGGTAATTGCTTCTAAAGCTCGATTGACATGATTGGGGAAATATGTTATAACCGTTACTCAAAAATACCCACTCTACACCTCTCGGTAGAAAGAGTGGTTTTGCCCAATTGACTCTCTCGAGACCAATTGGGTATGCATATATGCCCGAGCAACTAGGGTTCAAGTCGGGTAATTACTCTCTCGAGGCTTAACCCTTTAATTGGGACTATCAAATCTCTTGAGTCCATCCCAATTCCTTGTTGGGTCAATTTTGGAGACTTAGGCTCTCTTTCTCAAGAAGAGCCAAGTCAACTTAGCACAAACTAGTGTTTGCAACCACTAATTCATAAATTAAACCATAAAATTGACCCAAATAACAAACACCCATAATCAATCTAACCTTAAATCACAACACCCATCAATTACCCACACTAGGGTTGAGCCACAACCCTAGCTAATGGGTTTAGCTACTCATGCTTGAACAAGAAAATAGAGAAATAGATGAAGAAGAAGACATATTAATTAAACACTAAAGTGAAATACACGAATCTATCGTTTAAACTAAGCTAAGATGCCAAAAATGGCTACAAATTATGTTCTCACGAGCGCAGCTGCTAAAATAAAATAACTGCTTGCCCTAAAAATGGAAAAAGGTTCTATTTATACTAGGCTAGAAAAACTGGACAAAAATGCCCCTGCGGGGTCAGTGCGGGCCGCACAAAATGGACTGCGGCCGCACTAGGCTCTTGGACTTGCAATCTTGGCTCTCTGAACTCAGGCTCCACGGACCGCGCAGAATGGACCGCGTCCGCGGAGGTCTCTAATGCGGTCCGCACAAATATGACCGCGGACCGCGCAGCTTGAACCATGGCAATTTTCACCTCTCTGAACTTCTCTTCCGCGGACCGCACATAATGGTAGTGCGGCCGCGGATCCTTCACCGCGGACCGCACATAATGGAGTGCGGCCACGTTGCTTGAAGCCTTGATTTCTGACTCTCTGAATCTCTCTAGTGCAGACCGCACAAAGAGTAGTGCGGCCGCACTAGGCCTGTTCTCCTGAGTTTTGCCTTGTTTTAGGTACTTGAGCAGGTTTCACTCCTTTTGAGCCGATCTTTGACATTTTGTCACTTTGTCGATCAAACCTGCAATCAAGCACAACTTATGAGCCTTTTGGGACTATTTTTGTAATAATTTATAATCAAAGCGTAAGCAAGAAGGAGCATAAAACACGTCAAAATCCCTAGTTATCAACCTCCTCACCCTCTCCCTCTCGATGGGAAGTATGATAAGAGCATGACGAGCCAAGTCGATGAATCTGGTCTCATACTGAGTAACGGTCATGGAACCCTGCTGGAGACGCTCAAACTGCCTCTGATAGACCTCTCTCTAAGTGATAGGGAGAAACTTCTCCAGAAATAGCTGAGTAAACTGCTCCCAAGTCAAAGCTGGTGATCCGGCTGGTCTAGCCAAGCAATAATCTGTCCACCAAGTTTTGGCGGATCCACACAAGCGAAAAGTAACAAAATCGACCCCATTGGTCTCCACTATCCCCATGTTCCTGAGAACCTCATGACAGCTGTCTAGACAATCCTGGGGATCCTCAGAAGATGCACCGTTGAACGTAGTAGTGAAGAGCTTGGTGAACCTGTCCAATCTCTACAAAGCATCGGCAAACATAGTTGCTCCATCACCGGCCTGGGCTACCACACCCGGCTGGACTTCTCCAACTGGCTAAGCTGCTAGAGTCTGAAACTGGGGAGCTACCTGCTCCGGAGTGCGAGTAGCAGGAGTCTGGGCTCCTCCTCCAGCCTGAGAGACGGCTGGTGCTACAGGAAGCAAGCCTGCCCGGGTGACACTCTCCATAAGGCCCACTAGACGCACCAGAGCATCTTGGAGTACTAGGGTAGCAATAAACCCCTCTGGGACCTGAGCTGGGCCCACCGGAGCTGCTGGGGCCGGAACCTCATCATCAAAGTCAACCTGAGGCTCTGCTGCTGGTGCTGCTGCTCTGGGCTGAGCTCTGCCCCTACCTCGGCCTCTAGCACGACCTCGGCCTCTGCCCCTCGTGGGAGCTGCTACTAGGGGCTCGGGCCGCTGGTCAGCGGATGAGGAAGCGCGTGTTCTCGGCGAGAGAACAGAATAGAAATTCAATCAGCATTGAGAAACCAAACTGCACGACAGGAAAGAATAGATGTGAAACTTTTCCTAACTCGGTAGCCTCTGCGGGATAAATACAGACGTCTCCGTAGGGATCCCTCAGACTCTACTAAGCTTGTCTGTGAACTGTGAGACCCATGTAACCTAGAGCTCTGATACCAACTTGTCACGACCCGGATTTCCCACCCTCGGGAGTCATGATGGCGCCTACTAATGTGAGCTAGGCAAGCCAATTCCTTGAACTAATTACTTCATTATTTTAAAGCAATAACGTGTAAACAGCCGAAATTTAAATTAAGCGGAAGAAAGCAATCGATTAAGCCTTAACCACCCAGAACTGGTGTCACAGTGTCACATACGATCTAAGAGTGCTAAATACAAAGTCTGAAAATAAAAAGATATACTATCTCGGAATCAAAGAGATGAAACAGGAAATAAGTGATAGAGGAGATGTCAGGGCCTACGGACGCCTGCAGGTCTACCTTGGATCTCCGCGAGGACTGAAGGTAGCCAGCCAATCTACGGTCCGAAGTCTACAGCACTGGGATCTGCACAAAAGAGTGCAGACTGTAGTGTCAGCACAACCGACCCCATGTGCTGGTAAGTGCCTAGCCTAAACACGGCGAGGTAGTGACGAGGCTAGGACCAGACTACCAAATTAACCTGTGCAATTCAACTATATACAGCGGAAAAGAAGTACAGAAATAAACAGTCGAATATGGGAGGGGGATGCTGCGGGGGAACTATCAATTCCGAATAGAAAGACAATAGGTAAATGCAAGAAGCAATATATCTCAGATATCAATAAAAGAACCAGAAATCAATAAATGCACGACATCACCCTTCGTGCTTTTACTCTCGTCCTCACCAAAATAATCAAGTAATGAAAACATGCACGGCATCACCCTTCGTGCTTTTACTCTCTTTCCTCACCATATAATCAGTATAATCGGCACGGAATGGTACATCGTGCGGCACGGCATCACCCTTCGTGCTTTACACTCTTTCCTCGCAATCATACACGGCATCACCCTTCGTGCTTTACACTCTTTCCTCACAAAAACAATGCACGGCATCACCCTTCGTGCTTTAACTCTCTTTCCTCACCCAAGCAACAATCACAAACAATAGGGCAAGGGAGATAAATGAAATTTCAATAATAATCCCGGCAAGGGAACAATAATTCAACAACAAGTCCCGGCAAAGGGAACAATAATTCAACAACAAGTCCCGGCAAGGGAAATATCAATAAAAGCAACAATAGCCCGGCAAGGGGGCAACATAAAGATCTCCTCTCTTTCTCACTTTTACTTCACAATTCACTTCACAACTCGAGCCACTGCTCTAAAGGTTCACTTATCACTTATACTTTCACAATTCACTTCACAACTCGAGCCAACGCTCCTCAATGTTCATAGGTTACAATTCCTTCCACAAACATTACACAACAAATAGAAACCATCACCAAGGCATGAAAGATACAACGAAGTCATGATATTCACAATATAAAGACTCACGGGCATGCTAGACACCAACTTACTCGTCACCATGCCTATTCGTCGTACTCAACATTTACCACATAGCAAATAGGACTCGACTCCTAATCCCTCAAGCTAAGGTTAGACCAAATACTTACCTCGATGCCTCGAACACAATTCACGTCTCAAATATCGCTTTACCCCTTGATTCCACCACCAATTCGCTCATATCTAGTCACAAGTTACTTAATTGCATCAATAAACGCTAAATGAATCAATTCTAAAGCATGAAAATTAGTTTCCTAAAGTTTTACCCAAAAAGTGAAAAATCACCCCCGGGCCCACATGGTCAAAACCCGAGGTTCTAACCAAAACCCGATTACCCATTCCTCCACGAACCCAAATATATAATTTGTTTTGAAATCGAACCTCAAATCGAGGTCCAAATCCCCATTTTTTTAAAAACCTAGGTTCTACCCCAAAACACCCAATTTCCTCATGAAAATCATTGATTTTAAGTTGAAATCATGTTAAAAGATGTTAATGATTGAAGGAAACGAGATAAACGTGACTTACAATCGATTTGGAAGAAGAGTTGTTCTTGAAAAATTGCCCTAGGGAGTTTGTGTTTTGAAAAGATGTGAAAATGGGTTAAAATTCGTCTAAGTATAAAGGTTGCAGGTCTCGGATGTGGGAATTGCAAACAGGGGTTCGCAATTGTGAACCCCGACCTCTGCTAGGTTGGGAAATGTGAAACACCTCTCGCATTTGCGAGTTGGGAATTGCGACTACAGCGTCGCATTTGCGACTCAAGGCTGAAACAGGGGTGATCGCATTCGCGATCAAAACCTCGCATTTGCGAGCAAAGACATGCCTGGGCTGTTTCGCATTTGCGATCCAGCCTTCGCATTTGCGAGATGCGAAGCCTGCAGGCCTGGTCACACCAGCTAAAATCTGCAACTTTCCAAGTCTAAAAATCCACCCCATGGCCTATCCAAAACTCACCCGAGCCGTCGGGGCTCCAAACCAAACATACACACAACCTCAAAAATATCCTACGGACTTATTCGTGTAATCATATCACCAAAATAACGTCATGAACATCGAATTAAACCTCAAGATCAATGAAATTTCTCAAAACTTATTAAATATCAAATTTTGCATTTAAGGTCCGAATCACGTCAAATGGATTCCGTTTCTTACCAAACTTTACCGACAACACATATAAATCATATTGAGCCTGTATCGGGCTCCTGAACCATAATACGGGCCCGATACCACAGGTTTCACATAACATTTCACTTTTAAAAACCTTTATATTTTTCAGAAAACAATTTCTTTCAAAAATTCATTTCTCGGGCTTGGGACCTCAGAATTCGATTCCGGGCATACGCCCAAGTCTCATATTTTCCTACGGATCCTCCGGGACCGTCAAATCATGGGTCCGGGTCTGTTTACCCAAAACGTTGACCGAAGTCAACTTAATTCATTTTAAAGCCAAATTTTATCATTTTTCACAGATTTTCACATATAGACTTTCCGGCTACGCGCCCGGACTGCGCACGCAAATTGAGGTGATGCTAAAAGAGGTGTTTAAGGCCTCGAAACGCAGAATTTAATTCAAAAACAAGTGTTGACCTTTTGGGTCATCACAAAATAGACTTGAATACATATGCATATAAATGAATACAGATGAATAAAATCAGTTATATACATAAGACGTATTCAAAATACAGTTGAATACATATTAATGCAATACATTATATAAATATGAAGGTCTAAATACACCTGCTGAAAATATGTGAACATACTCTGCTGAATACATATAAATACAACTTAATGAATATAGATAAATATATCATGTTGAAATACAGATCAATACAATATGGTAAATTATAATATAAATGCAACTTGTCGACTTGTTATGAATGCAATAAGTTTGATAGAGAGTAATACAGTAAGTTGACTGACTGATACAATAAGTTGAATACATATCAATACAACATGTTGCATACATATCAATACAAACTGTTGCAAACATACTTAAAAAATAATAGGTTGAAGCACAAAAACAGTCAATACATCGATTGGATGCTTGAAATGATAGTATATAAATACTGTTGATACGGTCAATAAATTAAAAAAAATTACTAAACTAACACCATCTTTACCAACACACTGTCCAAAAAAACAGTATTCACAAAAAACTCCCATCGAAAACTACAGTCACCTAAGACTACTCTAACATTATCTTAACGGACGTATCAGAATCAGTGATGTGCCTAAGGATCTCTGAAGGTGCTTCGCTCTCGCTTATGGCATCAGCGTCTATCTTCCGCATAGCATAGTCTCAAAGGAGGGCACCATATCTTTGACATAGTAAATTGGCATCAAATTTTGCTTGTGGAACCAAACCAACGGTGCTCAGAAACTTTGCGTATGTCGCGACATGCACCCCACAATCCCTGAAAGAATACATTAAAACAGTTACAAACAAGAATTTAAAAAAGTCTTCATATTCATCATCAATACATAAAGTCATTAAGTGTTATGAATACATATAAATACAACTAGATACAGTTAAATATTGAAAAACATATTCATACCATTGAGTACAAAACAGTAAATATCTACATACAATATGCAAGGAAATCTGTAATAAGTACGGAAACACAGTGAATGTAAATTTGAATACATCTAAATACATTTAAATATAACANAACATAAAACCAGACTTTCATAGAATTTGTAACATAACAATTTTAATCAGCTTCCCCTAATTCCTAAGACCAGCGCCGTTTTCCCCCTCCCCTTTCTTCCTCTTCTCCATTCCTTCTTCTTCTCAAAAAATACAGAGATGAGACCTATTTTTTATAATCAGATTTTTCCCATTCAATTTGTAGCATGATTGGGATTTTGGACATGATTGAGTGTTGTTGTTGAGGTATTGTTCTATATTTTTTATTGTTTTTTTGATTGTGGATTGAGAAAAAAAAGATGAAGAACAGAGTATCGGCAGTATTGGTTTCTACAATTTGACTTGATTTTGTTGAATAACTAGTCGCCTTTTTGATGTCTGGATTGAGGAAGAAACTCGACGAACTGATTTCTACAATTTGATTTCAGTTTGTTGAAGCTTTTCGTCTTTTTTTTTTGAATTACGAAAAAAATTCTGGAGAGATCAGATAAAGGATTTGCGTTCAAATTTGAACTGAAGGTCGCTAAATCAATTAGGATATTCTTTTCCTGATTTTTAGTGCGCCATATTAGGAAGATTCAGCTACTATTAATTACTAATTAATGAATGGTATAAAAATTGTAGAAAAACAGTGCACAGGGCGGGTAATTTACAAAATATGCACATTTTTAGTAATAAGGTTTCATATATGGTATAGGAAGGAAAAAATCCCTTAATTTATTGTTTTAATTGCTCATAGTTATTGAGAACAATGAGAAGAATAGGAGAGATTCGAGAGTATTTCTTCTCGTCTTGTGGTGCTCTCAACACACAAAATGAGAAATTTGAATACGACGGGTTCATATTAACTTTATCAATCCTTTAACTTTTTTTAGCTTCGGCCCAAGTTGTAAATTGTGATAGTGCAGTGGTTAATAGTTCAGACGAGTTTAAGTGGCGAAATCAAGAAATTTAATAAGGGTGTTCAAATCCTCTCCTAGTGGGCTATGCAAAATGTTCAAAGTCTATTTTTAATCAATAACAACTAATATTTTACCTTATAAGTACTATAATTTTTTCGCGAAGGGTGATCAATTGACTACGTAGCTTCGCCCTGTTTAACCTTTTCCGCTATGTAGGTTGTTTAGTTGTTGGTGGGATTCAAATAAGAACTCAAATTCCAACATATCTATACTATATTAAAATAGCGAAATATCGTTCGTCTTTTTTACCCTTTAAAAATATATTTTATATTGGACAAAATAGTAATTTATTTATCTTCCTGATATTTAGGACTTCTAAATCAAATAAAATTTTATTTATTATATCTTTCCGTATTTGGATTCTGTAGAAAATAACTTTAAAATTAATTAAAATTTTATCTTATATAAATTATTTACTTTAATTATGACACAACTATAACTATATTTTTTCTAATATTTAGGGGAAAAAAGAATAGAATATGCGAATTATTTCCATAAATCTACTTTCAATTATTGGCCAAAATCATTTAGCTTGAAAATGCACTTTATTTTAGGCTTGTAGCGTTCGTTTACCATACTTGCCGCTGAATCTTTTTCTTATAATACTTTGCCCTTAGCGAAATGTGATTCTTCTTTTTTATCCTTTAAAAATTCCATAACGGCTAAAATTATAATTTAAGTAAATTTCTAATACCTAACACTTCAAAAATTAATTAGAATTTTGGTTATTAAATCTTTTCTTATTAGATTCGTTATGAAGTGATAATATTTAGAACTTTAAAATCTATTAAATTTTTACCTTATATAAATCAAACAATTCGTTTATAATATATTTGCTTATTTATATAGGCATGCAAATTAGGCGCGCACACATATATTTGATAAAAGCAAAAGTTCCATGCACATTTCTTCCAAATTAAATATTATGTACGTGAAATTATATATTTATTTTTAAAAAATTTACTTTTATCATAAAAGTGTAGTCCATGTTTTAACTATCTATAACTTTAATTCATTTCGACCATAAGTTAGGTGTAGTATGAAAATTTTAAAGGCCAAATATAATGCGGGAGAAAAATGTATAACATGTATTATAAATGAGTTGCCATTAATTTTTTTTCTTTTTCGTAAATATTCCAAAATAACATACCCCTATATTTTTTCTACATTAAGTTATTTGTTATAAAATATTAACTCAACATTAAGATATTTTTAGAATTTATATTGTCACTCTTATTAATTTTTTTAGGAGCTATAGGCCAACCTCATAATTCTTATATCTATAAAAGACCAAAAGTTTTAATTAATCAATTTGTATTATTTTACAAATTATCACGATAAAAGTATATTTTTGAATTATTTATTTTCGATAATTTTCACAAGGTATTTCTATAAAAAAGCTGAGGACTTTCATGTGGCAGGATTTTATCCTTTATAGAGCTAGCTAAATATAGTCTATGAACATATGTTTACAAAGTTATACTTTTTATTTTAATTTTATAACTCAAACATAATATTACTTATGCGATTTTTTAAAAATAATTTACTTATTGACATAGGAAGCACGTGCAAAGCGCGTACCCTAAGACTATATACATATATATATATAATACTTTCAAGCAAAAATATCGATCAAATTAACATATAGATGTATTTATTATTTATAGATAATATAAATTTTGCCTATTTTTTTTTCTCTAGTTGTCGGTCTAGCATGATCGTGATCCTTACTTCATTTGTAATATTTCTTTTTGTCTGGTAAAACCATTTATATATTATTAATTCGATTAATCCGAGTTCCGTCACACAAATTCCACTAAAGGGGTATGCCCTCCCTAGTTTTAAAATGAAATAGTACTTTGAGTTATTGTAAATATAAATTTTATTTCGTATTTGGTAAAGCCAAAAGTTGGTTCTCGAATTGGGCCGAAAGGCACGCTTGATATCATACATGGGCTAAAGATCAGGCTTTTGCTAGTAACAAGACTAGGACTTGATGGAATAGCCTGCAGTCTAATTGGCTAAACTTCTACAATCAGCTTATTTTGACAAGTATTTTTCGCAAAATGAAAAGTATTTTTAGTGAGGAATAGTTTGTGTTTAGCTTATTAATTTAAAAAGCACTTTTGAGCAATAATTAGTATTTGACCAAGCTTTCAAAAAGTGTTTTCAAGTGTATTTTTCTCAAAAATACTTTTCGTAAAAGTACTTTTGGGGAGAAGCTATTTTTTTTCTGTTTCTCAAAAATTGTTTCTGCTTCTACTCAAAAGTATTTTTTTTTTCCTTTTAAAAGCTTGGCCAACACCTTAACCTTAGAAACAAAAATACTTTTGGCCAAAAAAAAGCTTGGCCAAATAGGCAATAAAACTGAACATTTGGTGTTTTTCTCAAGATATCATATTAACATCTTCCAATCAATCAACAAATATCAAGCTTTATGTGACAAATCAATTTTGCCTATTATAGGGAGAAGTAGCAAAGTACAAAGACTGAAGCAAACCAAGAAGGACTATCAATCGAGTGTGATACGAAGCCCATTGGGCCGACTAATTCGGATTCGAGTCAAGTACAATTTCGAAAGTGGAAGGATCTCAACCATCCCGTTGCACTTCTCAATGACTGCTATTTTTCTCTTTCAAACCACAAACAGATAAAACCTAGAATTTCAACCAAAGCATGAATTTGTCTAGTAGCTAAATGTTGTGCTACCTCCTGCACCTGATTCATTTTGTCTAGATTAGCCTATGTTATGATTTAACTAGAATACAATGTTCACTATCACGTTTCGCCGATTATGTATTGCTGGTTCAGTTTAATTTAAAATTAAATTAAATTAAAAAATCGCCTAGTAATTCTTTTTATTTATTAAAATTGTAATTAACCGAATTTATTTGATATTTATGTTTGTGAGAAGTAGCATATACCTCTTTCAAGTATTAAAAGCATTTTGATAGTATTGTTTTATTCAGCGAGTTTTGAACTATATGCTAATAACATATAGGGATTTTTTTTTTATATACGCAAAGTGAAACCATTTTTAAATCTTTACAGATTTAACTATCGAGAAATCCAAAGAGACTAAGTTTGGAGGAAAAGAGTATCTCTAGACAAATTATACAATCAATAAAACATCTAAAATTTAAAATGGTAATATTCAGTGGAATATTGGCAAATGGATCAAAATAAGACAAACACAAAGTTGAAAATAAAGGATGAAGCAAACAAGAAAATATTTTCTCTTTATTGAACAAAACAACTTACAAAACGGACTACTCAATGCTAAATGTCATTGTCTTAGCTTTGTTAATGCCTCCTATTTCTCAACCTCATGCTTATAATTCCCCTACAAGTCATCCAATTTTGTTGGCTAACCCCGATAAGTCGGCCGTATATTACACAGGCGAGCTTAAGTTTTGTGCACTGACAGTATATACGATGGGACATGTTGTGGACATAGGGAAGCCGGTAAACTACACAGGCGGGCTCGAGTTCACGAGCCTAACATACACAGTGACAAAAAGGATAAAAGATGAAGATGGAAAATGGTTAAGTCAAGAAGTAGACTTATTGCACCAAATAACAGGCTATGCACCAAAAGGTTGTATTACTGCAGTTATGGGACCAAGTGGTGCTGGAAAATCCACACTTTTAGATGGATTGGCTGGTAGAATTGCAAGTGGAAGTCTTAAGGGTAAAGTTTCTATGGGTGGTGTGGATATGAGTCCAAGTTTGATCAAAGGAAGTTCAGCTTATATAATGCAAGAAGATAGACTTTTTCCTATGCTTACTGTTTATGAAACATTCATGTTTGCTGCTGATTTTAGGTTGGGATCACTCTCATTGTCCGAAAAACAGGATCGCGTTGAGAAGCTAATCGAGCAACTTGGATTATCTGTAAGTCGACAACAACTCATTCTCTAATGTTATATACATGTATAGACATAGTTCAATAGATCAACAATCAAGATTCAACATTTTTTCTTCAGGATTGAGGATATGACCTTTGATAGGAAGGTATGGAGGTCGAGGATAAGGGTAGTAGGTTAGTTAGTTTAGTGTTCTCCTTGTCATATTGGTAGTATTAGTACGTACTTTCGTATTCTGTTGGTATTAGATTTTTATGACTATATGTCGTTTCTTTCATTTCGGTCATCGTACTATCTCGTTTTTATTTATGCTACTTTTACATGGCTTCTCGTTGTTGCGCTTCTTGTTTTTCTCTTTATTAATGTGGTGCTTATGCTTCTCTGAGCGGAGAGTCTATTGAAAACAGTCTCTCTATCTCCACAAGGTAGAGGTAAGGGTGCGTACACACTACCCTCCCCAGACCCCACATACTAGGTTTGTTTAACTCTGAAATTTCTTAAATCTAAACCTTTGTGTGGTTTTGATCATTTATTTTATGGCAGTCAACTAGAAACACTTACATAGGTGATGAAGGGACGCGAGGAGTATCTGGAGGAGAACGTCGTAGGGTGTCAATCGGGGTGGACATTATACATGGACCTTCATTGCTATTCTTGGATGAGCCAACTTCAGGTCTTGATTCGACTAGCGCTCATAGTGTAATTGAGAAGGTGCACGATATAGCCCGAGCTGGAAGCACTGTGATTCTAACAATTCATCAACCTTCATATCGGATTCAATTGCTTCTTGATCATCTCATCATCCTGGCTCGCGGACAGCTCATGTATCAAGGAGCGCCAAATGATGTATCACTCCATCTTGTCAGGATGGGGCGAAAAGTGCCTAAGAACGAAAGCTCGATAGAACACCTGATTGATGTAATTCAAGAATATGATCAATCCGAGCTTGGAGTTGAAGCAGTAGCTGCATTTGCACTTACTGGTATGAAACCTCCACCGATAGGTGCAGCACACGAGATGTCAGCTTCTACAGTGCTAGCTCCATCACCTGCCCGGCCATCACACCGTGCTAAACATCAGGCCGTGGAGGCACAGGGCCGTGACAAGGCGAGCAAACGTCTTCGCTTGCAAATCAGTGCACAAGATGACTCAGGATTTGATCACAGTGTAAGGAGTCCCTGGAATACATCAAAGTCCTGGAGTGCCAGCCAAAGTGGTGTTCTAAAATCTCTAGCATTTTCACCAGCTCGGCGCAATCATCCTAAAAGCCCAAGTATTATGGGGTAAAAACATTCACTTCACTTCTAATTCATACTATACAAATGTCTTTCAAGTTAGTAAGTTTTACACTATTATGTCATCTGAAAAATAACTATAGGTAACTATCCGTAATAAGTGGTACTATAACATGAAAATTAAGATAGATAACCTGCTATAACATGTCGAAATACACTTATACTGTAAAAATACAGTAAGGCCTCTCTATAACAACATCTTTATATAACAGTCATTCACTATAAAAACCAATTTTTTCTCGGAATTGATTTTTATGTTATGCTATAATATATGTCCTCTATAACAACACTTCACCATAGCAGCCAAAAAATATCGGAACAAACGAAGTTGTTATAAAGAGGTTTGAGTGTATTTACAATTTTAGTGTATATAAGTTAAACTTACTACAATTTGCATGTTTGTGCAGTTCTTCTCCAGGATGCTATGCTTATTCTGCAGAGATTGTTCAAAGTACTCCAACTCCTCACAGTAGTGACTACACTGTCAATGAAAATGACTATTTGACATCCAATGATCTTACACCCCATACCAATCATTCTATCCATGATCTTGGGCCAAAGTTTGCGAATTCCTTCTTCTCAGAGACATGGATTCTAATGAGACGTAATTTTATAAACATCAGGCGTACCCCTGAACTATTCCTCTCTAGGCTCGTCGTGCTAACAGCTATGGGAATTATGATGGCCACTATGTTTTTGCATCCTAAAGACAACATTCAAGGAATCACAAGTCGCCTCAGTTTCTCCATCTTTACTTGCACCCTCTTTTTCTTCTCGTCCAATGATGCTGTTCCTGCTTTCATTCAAGAACGATTTGTCTTCATTCGCGAGACTTCTCACAATAAGTATAGGGCCTCTTCTTACACAATTGCAGGTCTAAAATCTTTTCTTGATCTTATTACTCCATGTTAGTAATTAATCTTCTTTTTTATTCCCCTCTAACCGCTGTTTTATTGGAGCTAATTGCTCCTTTGGTAACTCGAACCTACAACCCTGAGGTTGTTGGTGGGGCGTGCTGACCATCTGAGCAACCACCTCTCGTGTCATGTTACTAATTATAAGTACATGTCTTTTGTTATGAATCAAGTAAAACTTAGTCCTAATAAGTTTTGTACATAATGTTGCAGGTCTAATTACTTACCTTCCATTCCTAGCTCTTCAGGCTGCAGTTTATGCTGTGATTGTTTGGTTTGCACTATCGCTTCGCGGGCCATTCATCTATTTCTTGATAGTTCTATTCATGTCACTGCTCTCCACGAACTCATTCGTTATATTTGTAAGCTCAGTAGTACCAAACTACATACTAGGATATGCAGCTGTTATTGCTTTCACCGCGCTATTTTTCTTGTTTTGTGGCTATTTCTTGAATAGCCATGACATGCCACAATACTGGAAATGGATGAATTACATTTCAACTATGACTTATCCATATGAAGGGCTACTAATGAATCAATATCAAACGATAGATTCGTTTGGAAAAGATCCTTTTGGAAGAGATGTAACTGGTTTTGGAATCTTGAAATCACTTAATATTTCACAAGATTCAAGCAAGAAATGGGAAAAAGTATATGTGATGTTGGGATGGGCTATTTTTTACAGGGTTCTGTTTTATATTGTTCTTAGATTCTTTTCAAAGAATCAGAGGAAATGAAATAGTATTGAAAGTAGTAGGCATTGTAAAATCTGTTTTTATTCATATAATACAAACTTCAATTGTATGCTTAATATAAATTTCTTCTTAGTTTTGTTACATATAGTGAAGGTCTGTCTAAGACAGTACTTCAGATATTCAGAAAATAAAACTTAGGTATTTAACTTGAATTAATTGATTTGTATAGATAGAAGTAGAACTAGACTATGTAGTTGTATCAAAAAGAAATTATATTGTGTAAATAGATTAAAAAAAACAAATTTTTTGGTATATTTATGTTGTTGAGTCGCCTTGTATAATTTCTTGGCGTATTATTACTTTTAGCCAGCGCTAGAAACTATTTATATCTGGTAGCAGAAAAAGTGTATAAAATTTGTATAATGTTTTGTATATAACATACAGAATGTATATATAAAAAAAGATGTATAAATTTTATATAGTTTTTTGACTATTATTTTTACGGTGGCTATACAGTTTTTTTTCCTAATTTTTCTTGGCTTCGAAATTGGCTAGGAACATTAGTAAGAAAAATGCAAGAAGTATTAAAAAGAAAATCCTAATTTTAAACATTTTGTTCTAATGATTGTCGAGACTTGATACTGTTATTTTTACGAATTGTGCCAGAAAAAGAATGTGTTTGGTGTGCGAACAGAGTCCCACATTGGTAGCCGAAAAGATTGGGAGTCTACATATAAGGTGTAGGGATCTCTTAATGGTGTGAGGTCTTTTGGGGAAAACCGTGCGGGCTTGGCCCAAAGTGGACAATATCACACCATGTTAAGAGTGTCATTGGGCCGTTTTAACCCAACAACTGGTATCAGAGCCCAGGTTCGGCGGGACGAGTATGGAGATGGCAAAGTGATGGTGCGGGGCGGTGCGCACACAAGAAGAAGCTAGTTGCGGGCTTCGGTTGCCATAATACTCTAATAATGTGGGTGGCACACAATGAATCTCGCAAATTGATCGGTGGATCATGACAATGGGCCACATGGAACTTAGTTCGAGGGGGAGACCCGTGAATCGTGGTAGTGGGCCACGTGTAACTTAGTTCGAGGGGGAGATTGTTGGGTGTGCGAACAAAGTCCCACATTACATATAAGGTGTAGGGAGTGAGGCCTTTTGGGGAAAACCGTAGGGGTTTGGCCCAAAGCGAATAATATCACACCATGTTAAGAGTGTCACTGGGCAGTTTTAGTCCAACAAAATTTTATGTTCTTTTGTGATTTGATTTCATTATAGTAATCTTTTTGTTTAATGATCTAATTCCGTTACAGTTTTTATGAGATCACCATAATCTTACAGTTATCTAAATAATAATGATAGCCTGTCTCAGATCATCATAATTAAACTCATGTTTGATCATTGAAGATGATAATAATTACAAATATTGAACGCGAAAAGTGGTTAACCATAAAAAATACTCCCTCTGTCTCATATTATGTGTTGTGTTTCTCTTTTACACGTTCCTTAATAAATATTAATTAGGAAAAAAATTTGACTATTCTATCATTATTTATGTCCTAGGATATAATCTCTCTTCATTGAATATTTATTCTATTTATGTGTTATCTTCATATGCAAGAACAATACTACTAAGGGTAAAAAAAGAAAAAAAAAATCAATTTTGTCATGAACTTCTAAAATGATAAATAATTTGAGACAACTATTTTTAATAATCACGACCGTTAATATGAGACGGAGAGAGTAATTTTTACTTGCCATAAAATTTATCATAGAGAAACCTCCTTTATCCAAATTGCAATAAATGAAACAAAACTCGCTTCCCAAAGAGAAAAGATTAAGATATATATTAAAGCAAGAAAGTTACCATTTATAATTGACATTATGGTTAAGCCAAGTGGCAAGTTAATAAATGTCAATAGTATATGATAATTTTATTCTATATTTGACTATTTTAGTTTTATATATATATATATATATACGAAATTTGAATTAAAAGATAATATTGAATTTATAGATAAAGTTCTAAAATTCGAACTTAAATTAAAAATAAATTTTATTCATTTTTATCATGTTATCATACTTAATTCGGTTAATAATCATATGCAATCATGTTAGAAACTTTTGTTATTTTTTCTAATTATTTAAATACTACTTCGCCTCTAGCAAAAAAAAAACTACTCCATATAATTATAAACTCTTTCACATCTAAAATTGTAACGACCCGATCGGTCGTTTTGAGCTTTTGTACTCTGATCGCCAGTTCTCGGGCACGACTTGCCCCGTGTAATGTATTGTGACTGATGAAGATCGTTGGTTTTGGTTTCAGGAAAAATCAGAATGAGCTCGGATCGAAATTTTAATGATTTGGTTAGCTTCGTTATGTGATTTATGACTTAGGAGTGTGATCGGAATTGGTTTTGGAGGTCCGGTGTAGAATTAGGCTTGAATTGATGAAGTTAGTATTTTGGCGAATTCCGGTTGATAGGTGAGATTTTGATCCGAGGGTCGGAATGGAATTCCGAAAGTTGCAGTAGTTCCGTTATGTCATTTGGGATGTGTGTGCAAAATTTCAGGTTATTCGGACATGGTTTGGTGGGGTCTTTATCAAAAGCGTATTTCGGAAGATTTTGGAAACTTAGGCTTGAATCCGATGTGATTTGGTAGATTTGATGTCATTAGAGGTGTTTTGATGATTGGAACAAGTTCGAATAAGGTATTGGGTCATGTTTGTGTTGTTGGTTGAGGTCCGGGGGCCTCGGGGTGATTTCGGGTGCTTAGCGGGAAAGTTAGATTTTGATTGCAACTTCAGATTTTTGCTGCTTCTGGTATTTTCGCATCTGCGGTTAGGGGACCGCAGATGCGGCGCCGCAGAAGCGGATGATTTATCGCAGAAGCGAAAAAGGGTCAGATGGGCAGAGACCGCAGAAGCGGTAAGGTGACCGCATCTGCAATGTCGTAGATGCGGGAAGTTTAGCCGCAGAAGCGGATTCGAGAGGTATGTCAGGGACCGCACATGCGGTTGTGGGGGCCGCAAATGCGGAAGAATGATCGCAGATGCGGATGCGGCCAGTTTTAGTAATTTCCGCAGAAGCGGAGTAATAACCGCAAAAGCGGTACCGCAGAAGCGGTTGGTGAGTCGCAGATGCGAAAATGTCTGGAAGAACATATAAGTTATTCCATTTCGCGAAATTGATTTATTTCACCATTTTTGGACTTCGGCTTGAGAGCTTTTGGACGATTTGGAAGAGGGATTTCAAGGGAACTTAGTTAAGGTAAGAATTTTGGACCTAAAACACATTTCTATGGTAATATTTTATGATTAAGACTGAAATTAAAGGGTTTTAAGGGCTAAAAATGAAGGATTAGGGCTTGAGAATAAGAGGCCTTAAATTGAGGATTTGAGGGGTCATTTGAACTTCGAATTTAGTATTCTTGATATGCATAGACTCGTTGGGAGATGAGGAACCTATTGATGCTAAAAATTCTGAGTTACGAGAAGTGGGCCAGGGGCTTGGATTTTGGTAATTTCGGGGTTTGTGCCCGTTATTGATTATTTTCGCTTGGGCTTTGTTCCCTTGGCATATTGTGAAGTATTCGTTCTGATTTTGGATAGATTCGACGCGCGTGGAGGACGATTTGAGGGGCAAAGGCGTCGCGAGCTAGTGGTTTCGCCGGTTCGAGGTGAGTAATGATTGTAAATGATATTCTGAGGGTTTGAAACCCCGGATTGCACATCGTTGTGCTATATTGAGGTGACTTGCACACGGGATAGCGAGCATGGGGTAGAGCACCGTTGGGGATTGCGACTTGGTTCGTCCCGATTGATGATTTTACCGTGTATTTGACTGAAACTTACTTGTTATCATCATGATTTGGGTTGATTGCCATATTTGGGCTTCGTGCCAACTATTTGAACCCTTCGGGGATTATTATCATTGTTTCCTCACTGTCTTGACTTATTACTTGAACTCAGTCATGCTGTTTTCCACTATTTTACAACTCAGCCATTTTTACTCAGTTTTTGAGACTTAAACGATATTTCTAAATGATGTTTTGGACTGAGAACTACTAATTTACAAATGCCTGAGGGGCCTGTGATGATTTTATCTGACTGAGTGAGGCCGAGGGCCTGTGTTGTGAGGATACTATGGGATCGGGCTGCGCGCCGTAGCAGTGTTATACTGGTACCGATATGAGGCCGAGGGCCTGGAATCGATGCCACGAGATGGCTTGATATTTGCGCTTAGGCCGTAAGGGGCCCCTCCCGGAGTCTGCACACCCCAGTGAGCGCCGTCGACAAAATATATGGATCGGGCTGCATGCCGCAGCGATATATGGATCGGGCTGCACACCGCAGCGGTTACTATATGATATGGATCTATGCGTTTACTTTGTCTCATTTGTCTGCCATTATCTGTTGTCTGTGTTACTTCACGGGGTATCTACCTGATTGCCTGGCATTATCTGTTGATTGAGTGTTGTGCCCGAGGAGCGGATTTCTGTGCTTATATGCACTAATTGTTTTGCATTCATTTGCATAACTGTTGAAAAAGTCATTTTTAAAAGAGGTTTGAACTAAGCTAAGATGTTTTCTAAAGATTTCATAGCTTTACTGCTTTTCTCAAGGGGTTTTATACTGCTTCTATACAGCATGATGATTTGCCTTACGTGATTTCTTACTGCTCAGTTGTTATTTACCTTTATTACTCACTGAGTTGGAGTACTCACTTTACTCCCTGCACCTCGCGTGCAGATACAGGTATTTGTTTTCCCCGGTAGCGGGTTTTGAGCTGATCGGGGGCTAAGTTATTGGAGTTTAGCGAGGTGACTGCCAGCGTTCGCAGCACCGCATTTCTTCCTTTTGTTTATCAGTCCTATTCTGTATATTTCAGACTTCGTAGTTGTATTCGTACTTTAATAGATACTTGTGACTTGTGACACCCCGGTTTGGGCTGTGTCGGGTTATACTTCTGCTAACTATTATCATTAAATCATATTTAAACTGCTTATGAACTGTTCAACTGTTTTAAAAGGATGAATTGGGTTTAGTTGGCTGGCCTTGTCCCCACGAGAGATGCCATCACGACCGGGTCTAGGTTTGGGTCGTGAAAAGTTAGTATTAGAGCCTAGGTTACATAGGTCTCACGAGTCATGAGCAGGTTTAGTAGAGTCTCGCGGATCGGTACGGAGACGTCTGTATTTATCCTCGAGAGGCTGCAGAACCTTTAGGAAAACTTCACATTCTTGGAAATTCTTATCGTGCGTCCTTGATTCAGCTTAAAAAGTAACTCTTTGAAATTCCTTCCACGCGTTCGTATGCGCGCATGAGCGCTCAGTATCAGATGTGCCTTGATGGCTTGTGATTCCCTGATCGAGGGGCGAGATGTGATCTCTGTGAGTTTGATGTTGGGCCAGTCTTGAGGACTTGAGGCCGGATCTTTGCCTATGGCTTGAGCACCGAGTTGCTGATTGTGTGAGCAAGTGTTTTAAACTTATATGTTCGGTATTGTCCCTATTAGTGGAAGTGACGACTGGATAGCTATGTGATGAGTATGTTAGTACTGCGAGATGTATCTATATGACTTGGAAGTGACGAGGGAGGTCTGCTGGATGATAGAAGAACTATTAGGTGCTGGAATTCCATCTTGATTCGAGATATAGCCCCGAGTTATGGGCGTATGAAGGATCTTTTCATGTTTCCCAGTTGAGAGTGAAGTAAATTTCATGTTGCGGTATGAGTCCAGACTCAGGAAGATCAAGTGACTGCGTAATGCTTGTGTCGGTAGAAGGTATACAAAAATGTTAGTTGGAGGCAAAGCAGGTGGGTCATCTCCTGCGAAGTGTTCTAGGGTTGTGTGATCCTTATGTTGTCTATTAGAAGATCTCATTTGCGAGTGAAGAATATGTGTTGAAATCTAAATTGGGTCGCCTAGAGAGTGGGCTTAACTGTTGTGTGAGTGAATGCAAGATTCGCAGAAGAGTTAAAAATTGGGTCGCCTAGAGAGTAGGCGTATGAAGGATCTTTTATGTATTTTCTCAAACAAATTATTAAATAACTTCAACCAAAGACTAAAAATATAATTAAAGTTCATATGTAGACAATTTTATTAAAACTCATCAAATTAATTTTTTTTGTAACAAAAGAAATAATGACATAAAAAATAAGATAAAAGAAAATAAACATTAAAAAAAAATGTTAGAAAGATCTAAAAACGAGAAATAAAAGATGACAACAAATTTCTTCTTATGTTTCATCTTTGTTGAGTATAAAAACCTTGAAAGTTAATCTCATCGATTTCAAATATTTTTTTCAGCTCAAATACATAGATTATAAGATAAGGATATCTTAGATTTTTTTTTAACTTACATTATGTGACGTTTTTAAAAATCACTATTACTAACAAACTGATATGATATTCGAATTTGAATTGGAATGCAATTTGAGTAGTTTGCATTGAGGTTAAGCCATGTATGGTGTCGAAATAACTACTTGACAATTTTTTTTTTGGTAATTAAATGATTTTATTTACCAATAGCAATATGTACAAATCCTTTCTGGAACTGGCATTTCCAGTTGCATTCCCTATTCTACCTTCTTCTATCCTCCTTTACAGTAATTATCAAATTCTTCTATTTTCTTTCCTATCTTTCTATGCATCGATCCTCTGATTGCTACTCGATTACAATTTGCCTCACTATCATCTCTACTGATTTCTGCTGGTCTTGGAATATTCTCTTATTTCTTTCAGTCCATATGTGGTACACTGCACATGCCAGTGACAATCTGTAAACTTGAGCTGCTGCATTGCTTCCCTTTGCATTGTTTTCAGCACATTTGATCTCCCTTTGCCACTCCATTGGAGCTCTGCTTATTCCTTGCCAACGTAGTATTTTGCTCCAGATTTCTCCTGTGATTCGACATTTAAACATTAGATGTTCAATAGACTCTTCTGCTTCATTACATATAGGACAACTTGTTTCATCTGTAATCCCCCAAGCGTGTAGTCTGCTTCTTGTGAGTAGCTTGTTTTGTATAGCTAGATTCAGTATAAATATCCACTTTGGAGCTCCTTGAGTGTTGCATGTTAGCCTCATCCACGTTACCTTTTGATATTGCCCTCGGATTCTGTTATCCACTTCTGTAACGACCCGACTGGTCGTTTTGAGTCCTAGCGCGTCGTTCAGCAGTTTGAGGCCATGAGGAGCTTCATTTTAGGCATTATGGCTTGCACGCGCGGTCAGAATTGAGTTTCGGAAAGTTCAGAGTTGATTTGGAAAGAGAATCCTTATTTCAGAAGCTTAAAGTTAAAAGAATGAACTAAGATTGAAATTTTTAGTAAACGACCCCGGAATCAGGATCTGAAGGTTCCAGCAGGTTCGTATGATAATTTCGGACTTGGGCGTATGCCCGGTTCGGGTTTTGGATAACCCGGGAGTATTTTGGCGCCTATGGTGGAAGTTAGCATTATTTTAGAAGAAATTTTATAAGTTTGGCTTGAAGTGCATTTTAGTGTTATCGATGTCCGTTTGGGATTCCGAGACTGTGAATAGCTCCGTATGGTGAATCTGGAGTTGAGGGCGCGATCGGAAGTGAATTCGGAGGTCCGTAGGTCATTTTGGAGCCCTTTGGCTAAAGATAGAAATTTGAAGGTTTTTGAGAAGTTTGACCGGAGGTGGACTTTTTGATATCGGGGTCGGAATCCAATTTCGAAAGTTGGAGTAGGTCCGTAATGTCAAATATGACTTGTGCGCAAAATTTGAGGTCAATCGGACGTGATTTGATAGGTTTAAACATCGGAATAGAAGTTGGGAATTCTAAAGTTCATTAAGTTTGGATTGGGGGTTGATTCGTGATTTTAGCGTTGTTTAATGTGATTTGAGGCCTCGAGCAAGTCCGTAACGTGTTTTGGGATTGGTTGGTAGGTTTGGTCGAGGTCCCGGGGGCCTCGGGTGGATTCCGGGTGGTTAACGGATCGATTTTGGAGTTGAAGAAAAGCTGAAGCAACTGGTATCTGGTATTTCCGCACCTGCGAAGTTTTGGTCGCAGGTGAGGAGCCGCAGAAGCGGCCAGGAAGACCGCAGATGCGGATTTTGGTGAGGAAAGCTGGGACCGCAGATGCGGGACCGCACCTGCGAAAAAGGAAGCGCAGAAGCGGAAGCTGGGCGGCTTGGGAAGGAGCCGCAGAAGCGGCGTTTTGACCGCATAAGCGGAACCGTATAAGTGGAAATAATTCCGCAGAAGCGAAAATGTCTGGAGCAGCGAGGTCTTTAAAATTCGGGGTTGAGTTCATTTCAACCCCATTTTTCTTCCATTTGAGTCGATGGGGAGCAGCTTTGAGGCGCCATTTCCGTCACTTGTTATGAGGTAAGTAATTTATGCTAGCTTTGAGTTAAATACAAGGTTTATACATGGATTTGGGCATGGAAATTGTAGAAAAACTTGGGGTTGAGGGAAGACCTAGAAAAATTATATTCTTGGAATTTTTACCACGAATTTGAGCATGGAATTAGGAGTAAATTATATATTTGAGTTCCTAAGGTCATGGGTAATCTTTATCTTCGGAGAATTTCGGATTCCGGGCACGTGGGCCCGAGGGAGTTTTGGTCAACTTTTTGATCGAAGTTAGGAATTGCTATGAATTAGTTTGTAATGAATATTTGAGCATATATTAATGGATTTGCATAACCGTTGGCTAGTTTTGGAGCATGGTGCATCAGTTAGAGTCCGCGGAAGGGCGTGGATTGCCGATTATGGATCTTCGGAGCGAGGTAAGTCTCCTTTCTAACCTTGTGAGAGGGAAATGTCCCCATAGGTGAATTTATTGGTTATGTGCTCCTATTTGTGGGGGGCTACGTACGCACGAGGTGACGAGAGTCCGTGCGTAGCTACTATTATGCTATTGTTCGGGTAGCCTAGGACCCAGAAGCATGCTATACTTGGAATATTTGTAAATTTTATGGATAGTTGGATTGTTGAAACCATATCAAAATAGTAAATGAATTTCTAACAAGGTCAAAACCCCATTTTTCTTAAATTGTTAAAAGAGAATTAGCCTTTCTTTTAATGATTGCCCCATGTTGGCTTCTTGATTAAATATCTCTATGTGTTTATTTTGGAACGGGCCGAACTCCTCGGCAGATTAAATAGATGTATCTATAGGCGCGCCGTCGACCCTCCGCAAGTGCACATTTCCTTTCTGTTGGAGCGTGCCGTCGCCTCGGCATGATTTGCGCATGATATTTTTATATATGTTGATGCACGTGAAATTTTAAATGATGATATTGCCCTTCATGGCTGGATGTAAATTGATAAGATAAAAAAAAAGTAAACTTTGAAAATCCTTTATTATTTGTTGAAGGTGTATTGCTTGTCTTCCAGCTTTGTGAGTTAGTACTGCTTTATAAAATCCTTGATTTCCTCTCACAGTTAGTATATTATTATTGGACCACTAGTAAGTGTCAAATGTTGACCATCTCGTCTCTGCTTCTTCGAGATTAGGCGGGATACTTGCTGAGTACACGTTGATTACGTACTCATACTATACTTCTGTGCATTTTTGTTGCACAGGTATAAGTAACCTTAGTGGCCTACGGGGCGTAGCGGCGCTGATGATTCTGGGACTAGGTGAGCTGCATTGTTCGAGGCGACCCGCAGCTAGTGTAGTTCCTTTCAGCATTTTTATATTTATTCCCTGTCCACTGTATTTCGGACAGATGTATAGTATTTTATTTCCTTATCAATAGATGCTCATGCACTTGTGACACCGAGTTCTGGGTCGGTTCTTCGAAAGAATTGTATTAACTGTTCACTTTTTAATTTGAATTGAAGTAATGACCTCTTTATTTATGAAAATTGGAAGGAAAAATCCTAGATTTCTATATAATTAAAAGGAGAATTCAATGGATAATTAGTTGGCTTGCCTGACAGCGGTGTCCGGCGCCACCACGACCCTTAGTGGATTTTGGGTCGTGACAACTTCTTTATGGAAAAATAGTTCCATTCATTTATTTCTTCCATGCTGGCTCCTGCTTCTTCAATGTATCTTTTTGCTTTGATTATTTCTGCACCATCCATGAGGCATTCTTTGATTTACCTTCCCAGCTTTCCTGCTTCTTCCCATAGTATAGATGGATCCATTGGACCTATAGCTTGTCCTTCTTTTTGCATAGGTTCCATAATAATTTGCAAATGGCAGCCTTGTTCCATATTTGAACATCCACAACATTGAATCCTCCTGCTGATTTTGGTGAACACACTTTTTCTCATGATATCAAAGCTCTTTTTGAAGCCTCTGTCCCTGCAGTCCACAAGAATGTTCTACATATTGTTTCTATCTTCTTCATTATCTTCTTAGGGATGACAAAAATCTGTGACCAGTAGATTTGAATAGAGAATAGGACTGATTTAATTAGCTGCATCCTGNGTGTGATGCCGTAATGATTTTGAGCCTATAGATACGGTTTGAATCGAGCTTGATAGCAGCCATGAGAAGAGGCACAAAGTGTTCTATGATGTTTCGACTTGCAGTGTAGAACTTGAGAGGAAAATGAGAAGAGATTTCGGATTCGTAAGAGGATTAGCAGAATGGACATATCAGTTGAGGGTGCGAATATGCGCGCAAGGAAGGTATGAAGTGGTTCGTGGGATTCGGGACAGCATAGTCTCGTGATTCAAGGTCACTCGAGATGAGTGCAGATGGAGTATGTTATGTGTTGGATAGAGTTAGTATTATCTCTAAGGCAATCAAGGATAAATTGGAAGAAGGTAGATTGATTAGCCATAGTTGAATTTGGCCTATTGGTGTTAGTGGTCAGTTCCCTCAGCGGGATCGAGTTAAGCAAGTGATTTGGGACGGTACGTATCAGGCTTGCCAGCCGCCGTAATTGATGTTATTCAGGAGCATTCTATTGTTATGGCTTGCTGTGCGAAAGCAAATTCCGGAAGGGCTATGGTGGCTTAGACCACTACTTAGAGATTTCCATATTCTACGGTTATGAGAATTCAGCTGTGTGACATTATGGCTCTCCTGAAGTGAGTTAAGTGAAAAGTTTTTATATGATGAAGTGCTAACCTATTAGTGGTTCCAAAGCTATGATGAAATAACGAGTCCTATTGTATATTGGCATGCTACGTACAGTGAGTGGTATGGAATTTGGAGTGAAGATCAATGTAGCAGTTCGGTGTTGACAAGGATGTCACAAGCTCGGATGAGCGGGAAGGGAGTTTCGATGTTTAAGGTAAGCTGGTATTGTCTTCAGCGTCACCTGAGATCGGTGTTGGTGAAAAGGGTCTTTGCGTCCTGGTTAATGATTCTTGGTCGCTTTTCAGCGTTAGTGCGGTCGGTGGTTTGGAGGTATGACCCAACTATTTGTTATGGTAGGTTGTGGGAGTGTGTCCCCCAGGAGGATTGTATAAGTGTGGCAGGTAGTCACTTGATTGATTGAAGAACTTAAACCGAGTATGAAGATTTGTGATGATATCGATAAGTTGAGAATATGTGCCTGGAGGGCACTCAGTTACTGAGTTGTGGACTGTGGATGAGTACTCCGGTTATGATGGTCGTTCTTGTGTGTTATGAGAAGAGGGAGATTAGTATGGACCTTTGAAAGGTTATTGGTTTAGTTGATATGATCGTGATCGACTTGAGGTCGGTGGATGAATTTAAATGTGAATATGGGCTCTATGTCAGGCCAGTTGTGTTCAATTCAGTAATGTGCTCCTTGTGGAGGAGTAGTCAGGGTGTTATCTCGCTGTCATATATTTCGTGTAGTGATACGTTGCGCCGTGTGAGTTGTGAGACGGCTTGAGAAATTGCTTATGTGTTGAGGATCCGCGTAGAAATGATGTTATATGAGCCAAAGGGCTCTTGAGATTCAGATTGTATATCGTACCTCAGTTGTGCTTTGGTTTTGTAGCTTATAGCGCTACATGTTCCCTTAGGGATGTTATTATGCACTTAGCGTGCTTGTGACCGGAATTCGATATTTTATGGTAATGAGCAAATTTAGCTCGATGTGTAATCTCCTTATGTTAGATCTATGTTTGGATCGGGTTGCGCGCCGCAACAGTGTGATGTTGAGTATAGTTTTCTATATACTATTTTTGTACGTCTCGCTTCCTATTTCTAAGGAAAGTCCGTATTAGTGCGGGAGTTAGGTAATTCCTTCCAGAGTTCGTTTTCCTTTGGTATCGCATTCTAAATTGGTAGCCTATTGGCACATTGTGGCATCATATGAGACTTTTGGTCATGTCAGGATGGCTTATTACCTGAGCAGTTCGTATTGGGTGAGACGAGATTGTTGGATTTAGGATCAGTGCAATCTGATTACGTGAAATATATTAAGGAGCAAAGATCACTATTTGGTTCAGAATATGGTAATGTTTCTTGTCAGAAGTATAGACTCAATAATTGGTTGACTCGACAGTTGATTATGAATTTCTGCACATCTCTTCCGTTGTGGCGGTATTGTAAGAGTTGGAGTAAGACTTGTGTATGTTATGGGGTGCAATGGGAGCATCAGATTCGTGGAATTTCAACTAAGTTTTGTTAGAAAATGTTATTGTGGTTCGGTGAGTAAAGTGATTCAAGGTGTGAATTCAGCAAAGTTATGCAGTCATGTTTGGGTACAGCGTGTAGTGATTGATATGGTGATCGTATGTTGGAAACAGGTCAGGCATAGAATTCCGGATGTTGGAATTAGGCTCTAAGGCTTATTTGCTTTAATAAAAGGGAATATCTTCAGAATTTGATATATTTTGATAAATATTCCCTGATAAATTCTTACTTGATTGATTGAGCATGTATCTCTATGTGTACCTGCGTCGCATGTATGATCCGCGAGCAGGGTATGTGTTTATTTTATGTTGACCGCATCGTAGATTATTTCGCGAGCGGGGTAATAGATGCATCTATAGGCGCGACATCAACCCTCGGCAAGTGCACAGTTTATTTCTGTTGGATTGGGTCGTCGCCTCGGCATGACTTGCGCATGATATTTTTATATATATTGATGCAAGAGAAATTTTAAATGATGCTATTGCGTTTCATGGCTTGATGTAAATTGAAGAGATAAAGAAAAGTAAACCTTGAAAATCCTTTATTAATTGTTGAAGGTGTGTTGCCTGGTTACCAGCTTTGTGAGTTAGTACTGCTTTATAAAATCCTTGATTTCCTCACACATATAGTATATTATCATTGGACCTCTAGTGAGTGTCAAAGTTGACCATCTCGTCTCTACTTCTTCGATATTAGGCGGGATACTTGCTGAGTACACGTTGATTACGTACTCATACTACACTTCTGTGCATTTTTGTTGCACAGGTATAAGTAACCTTAGTGGCCTACGGGGCGTAGCAACGCGGATGATTCTGGGACTAGGTGAGCTGCATTGTTCGAGGCGACCAGCAGCTAGTGTAGTTCCTTTCAGTATTTTTATATTTATTCCCTGTCTACTGTATTTCGGACAGACGTTGTATTGTATTTTCCTTATCAGTAGTTGCTCATGCACTTGTGACACCGGGTTCTGGGATGGTTCTTCGAAAGAATTGTATTAATTGTTTACTTTTTAATTTGAATTGAAGTAATGACCTCTTTATTTATGAAAATTGGAAGGAAAAATCCTAGATTTCTATATAATTAAAAGGAGAATTCAATGGATAATTTAGTTGGCTTGCCTGACAGCGGTGTACGGCGCCACCACGACCCTTAGTGGATTTTAGGTCGTGACAACATGGTATCAGAGCACTAGGTTCCTAGGGTCTCACGAGTCATGAGCAAGTCTAGTAGAGTCTCGCGGATCGGTACGGAGACGTCTGTACTTATCCTCGGGAGGCTGCGGAACTGTTAGGAGTACTTCCCTTCTTAATTCCTTATCGTGCGATTTGACTTCATGTGAGGCTTATGCTTTTGTTTCTTTCTTACTCAATCTTATGCGACGCGAAGCGCTTGATGTAGATCAAAAATTAAAGAACCGTAATAGTACTACAGATGTGATACGGGATGTTTCTCCCGGTATAGCTGATCAGATTATTGTCGTCGCCATAGGGAAGAATATTTTATTATTTCAGCCCAGTAGTGGTATTTTTTAGGGCTTTGAGGCTAGACGCAAGTTGCCGCGATGCTTATGAATGACTATTCTGCAGTAGTAATATGATGGTAGGGTGTTGCCCACGTATCAGGGCAATGAATGATTTCAAGGGAGGTTTACTCAGCGTATAATCAAGAGATTCGATATTTTATTCCCGGCAGGGGGAAAGGCAATCGAACTAAGGAGGGTCAGATGTGGACTGGTGGGAGTAATAAGACTTGGTAATTGCAAGCGTGGTGGAATTCTTCTTCTATATTGGGGTGCTGTCATCCTAATTGGACGTATTAAGTTTGTCGGTGTTATGATCTTCTACAATTCGCCTTTGAGGCAAGATATTGTGAAATAGTATCGGAGATACAACTATCAGATGTCGCGGGATACGGTGGTTCAGGATCGAATCAGTATTTCTAATGTTGACGGATCGAGAAAGATGACCTTTGGAAGAGTTTGGAGTTAGTAGCAAATTGTGGATTCAAGTTCTATAAAGACAAATTTTGTTAAGGCAACAACTGAGCAGCAAAGAATGAGAAAGACATGTGGGAAGTGTCAGGCGGAGTTTTAAATTGCTAAAAGGCCAGGCTTAGGAAGTGCAGGCCGAGCAGTTAATTAAGGGAGTGAGTTTGCCCAAAGTGTGAGAGTGGCGGAGCTGCGTGGGGGCTTGGTAATAAGATGACTATGCGCCTCAAGGAGAGAGCATTTTGGGAATATTGGTGCTTGGCTATTGGGGCCTACGGAATTAATTACGTAAGAGCTATCATGCAGCAGGAGATTTAGTGTAACGGAAAGGAGCCGCGTAAGTGAAGAAGGATGCAGCATAACTTGGACTTGGAAGGATGTTGCCGCGCATTTAAATGATGTCCACGAGGGGTAAATGGACCTGCGCAGCTGGAGAGTGAGCTCAGACTCAGGATGGGTTACTGATGTTGAAGTGATTTACCCCGTGCAGCGGTGTTGGGAGATGCCAGGGAGAGCTCTTATAGGTGGGTTACCCAAGTGAGCAGGTTAGCGGTTGCGTGGTTGGCGAGGCTTCTGCGAAGGATCCTATTGGGTATGCAGCGAAGAGATCGACCGTGCGAATGTGGTGGATGATTTAGAGTATAAGAAGGGGGTTTTACAGAAAGAATCCGAGAATTTATGTGGTTGATCGCGCAAGAGTTATGTCGATGGAAGCTAGGAGATCTGGGTGAATTCCAGAGTTGTGAAATAATGGCTTCAAGCTAAGTGGGAGAATCCCACCGCTTATGATGTGGTTGGAGAGTTAACTACTTGCGAGGTTTCAGGTTATTAGCATATTGTTGTGCTATTTCGGCTACAGGGAAAGACCATAAGTGGTAATCTGGGCAAAGGAATTATTAAAGGTGGGCTATCGTTGGCCTTATTGGATCATGCCCAGACTTGGGGAAAGATTCAAGGTTTTGCTTTATACAGATGCGGGCTCCAAGGGAAGTGATTCGACGGGTTCTTCGCCAAAGGGGTATTCGTGTGATGGAAGACTCATGGAGTTGATTATATTCGAGGCCAAGTCAGAGCAGTTGGCTCTCAGCAGCAGTCCTAGTGAAAATTCAAAAGATGAAGTATGATGCCTAATGATTTCGAGCCTATAGGTGTAGTTGAGAATCAAGCTTATGCAGCAGCTTACGAATGGAGACTCAAAACGTTCTGTGATGTTTTGGCTTGCGGTATAGCATTTGAGAGATATGAGACAATTCATGGGATTTGAGACAGCATGGTCTCGTGATTCGAGGTCACTCAAGATGAGTGCAGATGGAGTATGTTATGTGTTGGATGAAATCAGTATTATCTTTAAGGCAATTAAGGATAAATTGGAAGAAGGTAGATTGATTAGCCATAGTTGAATTGGGCATATTGGTGTTAGTGATCAGTTCCTTCAGCGTGATTGAGCTATGCAAGTGATTTGTGACGGTACGTATCGGGCTTGTCAGCCGCCGTAATTGATGTTATTCAGGAGCATTCTACTGTTATGGCTTGTTATGCGGAAGCAGATTCCGGAAGGGCTATGGTGGCTTAGACCACTACTTCGAGATTTGCATATTCTACGATCTTGAGAATTCACCTGTGTGACAATATGGATCTCCTGGAGTGAGTTAAGTGAAAAGTTTTTATATGATGAAGTGCTAACCTATTAGGGGTTCCGATGCTATGATGAAAGAACGAGTTCTATTGTATATTGGCATGCCACGTGCGGTGAGTGGTAGGGAATTTGAAGTGAAGATCAATGTAGCAGTTCGGTGTTGACAAGGATGTCACAAGCTCGGATGAGCAGGAGAGGAGTTTCGATGTTTAAGGTAAGCTGGTATTGTCTTCAGCGTCACCTGAGATCGGTGTTTTATGAAAAGGGTCTTTGCGCCTTGGTTAATGATTCTTGATCGCTTTTCAGCGTAGTGCGGTCGGTGGTTTGGAGGTACGACCCAACTATTTGTTATGGTAGGTTGTGGGAGTATGTCCCACAGGAAGATTGTATAAGTGTGGCAGGTAGTCACTCGATTGATTGAAGAACTTAAACCGAGTATGAAGATTTGTGATGATATCGATAAGTTGAGAATATGTGCCTGGAGGGCACTCAGTTACTGAGTTGTGGACTGTGGATGAGTACTCCTGTTATGATGGTCGTTCTTGTGTGTTATGAGAAGAGGGAGATTAGTATGGACCTTTGAAAGGTTATTGGTTTAGTTGATATGATCGGGATCGACTTGAGGTCGGTGAATGAATTTAAATGTGAATATGGGCTCTATGTCAGGCCAGTTGTGTTCAATTCAGTAATGTGCTCCTTGTGGAGTAGTCAGGGTGTTATCTCGCTGTCAGATATTTCGTGTAGTGATACGTTGCGCCGTGTGAGTTGTGAGACGGCTTGAGAAATTGCTTATGTGTTGAGGATCCGCGTAGAAATGATGTTATATGAGCCAAAGGGCTCTTGAGATTCAGATTGTATATCGCACCTCAGTTGTGCTTGGGTTTCGTAGCTTATAGCGCTACATGTTCCCTCAGGGATATTATTATGCACTTAGCGTGCTTGTGACCGGAATTCGATATTTTATGGTAATGAGCAAATTTAGCTCGATGTGTAATCTCCTTGTGTTAGATCTATGTTTGGATCGGGTTGCGCGCCGCAACAGTGAGATGTTGAGTATAGTTTTCTATATACTATTTTTGTACGTCTCGCTTCCTATTTCTCAGGAAAGTTCGTATTAGTGCGGGAGTTAGGTAATTCCTTCCAGAGTTCGTTTTCCTTTGGTATCCCATTCTAAATTAGCCTATTAGCACATTGTGGCATCATATGAGACTTTTGGTCATGTTAGGATGGCTTATTGCCTGAGCAGTTCGTATTGGGTGAGACGAGATTGTTGGATTTAGGATCAGTGCAATCTGATTACGTGAAATATATTAAGGAGCAAAGATCACTATTTGGTTCAGAATATGGTAATGTTTCTTGTCAGAAGTATAGACTCAATGATTGGTTGACTCGGCATTTGATTATGAATTTCTGCACATCTCTTCCGTTGTGGCGGTATTGTAAGAGTTGGAGTAAGACCTGTGTATGTTATGGGGTGCAATGGGAGCATCAGATTCGTGGAATTTCAACTAAGTTGTTCAGAAAATGTTATTGTGGTTCGGTGAGTAAAGTGATGCAAGGTGTGAATTCAGCAAAGTTATGCAGTCATGTTTGGGTACAGCGTGTAGTGATTGATATGGTGATCGTATGTTGGAAACAGGTCAGACAAAGAATTCCAGATGTTGGAATTGGGCTCTAAGGCTTATTTGCTTTAATAAAAGGGAATATCTTCAGAATTGATCGATATGATGTGCTCAACTGAGTTATGGTAGCACGGGAAGGTACATCAGGTGTTAAACAGTGATTTCAGACTACTTCAGTGTAGTTCTCAGCATGTTCGAGGACGAACGTATGTTTAAGTGGGAGAGAATGTAACGACCCGACCGGTCATTTTGAGTCCTAGCACGTCGTTCAGCAGTTTGAGGCCATGAGCAGCTTCATTTCAGGCATTATGACTTGCACGCGCGGTCAGAATTGAGTTTCGGGAAGTTCAGAGTTGATTTGGAAAGAGAATCCTTATTTCAGAAGCTTAAAGTTGAAAGAATGAGCTAAGATTGAAATTTTTAGTAAACGACCCCGGAATCAGGATTTGAAGGTTCCAGCAGGTTCGTATGATGATTTCGGACTTGGGCGTATGCCCGGTTCGGGTTTTGGATAACCTGGGAGTATTTTGGCGCCTATGGTGGAAGTTAGCAATTTAGAAGAAATTTTATAAGTTTGGCTTGAAGTGCATTTCAGTGTTATCGATGTCCGTTTGGGATTCCGAGACTGTGAATAGCTCCGTATGGTGAATCTGGAATTGGGGGTGTGATCGGAAGTGAATTCGGAGGTCCGTAGGTCATTTTGGATCCCTTTGGCTAAAGATAGAAATTTGAAGGTTTTTGAGAAGTTTGACCGGAGGTGGACTTTTTGATATCGGGGTCGGAAACCAATTTCGAAAGTTGGAGTAGGTCCGTAATGTCAAATATGACTTGTGCGCAAAATTTGAGGTCAATCGGACGTGATTTGATAGGTTTAAACATCGGAATAGAAGTTGGGAATTCTAAAGTTCATTAAGTTTGGATTGGAGGTTGATTCGTGATTTTAGCGTTGTTTAATGTGATTTGAGGCCTCGAGCAAGTCCGTAACGTGTTTTGGGATTGGTTGAGGTCCTGGGGGCCTCGGGTGGATTCCTGGTGGTTAACGGATCGATTTTGGAGTTGAAGAAAAGCTGAAGCAGCTGGTATCTGGTATTTCCGCACCTGCGAAGTTTTGG
>NW_017670402.1:280697-343571 GCF_001879085.1 Nicotiana attenuata | reverse complement strand
GTTGATTTTTGTGGACTTCGGTCAACATTTTGAGTAAACGGACCCGGGCCCGTGATTTGACGGTCTCGGTAGGTCCGTAGTAATATATGGGACCTGGCGTGTGCCCGGAATCGAATTCTGGGGTCCCAAGCCCAAGTAAAAAATTTTTGACGAAAATTGTAGACTGAAAATTGATGAGGATTCTTTCAGCGGCTCCGAGAGTGGGGATGTCACGACCCAAACCGATGGGCCGCGACGGGTGCCCTAGTCGTACCTGCCAAACACCCCTACGCATGCGTCTAAGATATAAACCTGTATAACATCTGCTAGATTATGAGAATAATATACATGAAGGAAACATGCCCAAAAAGGCATATGTACATATACGTGCAACATACGTAGGGCGAGCTGAGAAGGTTACTACAGACAACTATGTACCTCAAAACTGGAAGCCGGTAAGGCCACATACTATCTAACTAGACATACTGTCTACAGACCTCTAATAGAAATATAACTGTACAAAGACGGGACTGAGCCACGTCATACTTATATATATATATACACAAACATATCATACAAAAATCAAAAAGAGCTTCGGGCCAAGTGGAGCACGCCAACTTTCGCTAATCAAGGATCCCAAGAAGGGGGACTGTCACCTTGCCTACCTGCACCTGCGGGCATGAAATGCAGGCCCCATAAAATAGGGAGTCAATACGAAAAATGTACTGAGTATGTAAGGCATGAAAATCTGTACGTAAAAGGCATAGATGAAACATTGAATAAAGAAATCCATATGTAAATCTGAATAACTTTATAAATTCTGAAACATTTATAATGTCATGCACGTGCATATAAATATCGTGTCATGCATAGGTATAGGTGTAAATAATATAATCAAGCCTCTGCGGGCATCCCATCATATCGTCTCGGCCACTGTGGGAAACATCATCAACATGTACCAACTTATCAGGTGGTAAGATTTCTATATAATTAAAAGGAGAATTCAATGGATAATTAGTTGGCTTGCCTGACAGCGGTGTCCGGCGCCACCACGACCCTTAGTGGATTTTGGGTCGTGACAACTTCTTTATGGAAAAATAGTTCCATTCATTTATTTCTTCCATGCTGGCTCCTGCTTCTTCAATGTATCTTTTTGCTTTGATTATTTCTGCACCATCCATGAGGCATTCTTTGATTTACCTTCCCAGCTTTCCTGCTTCTTCCCATAGTATAGATGGATCCATTGGACCTATAGCTTGTCCTTCTTTTTGCATAGGTTCCATAATAATTTGCAAATGGCAGCCTTGTTCCATATTTGAACATCCACAACATTGAATCCTCCTGCTGATTTTGGTGAACACACTTTTTCTCATGATATCAAAGCTCTTTTTGAAGCCTCTGTCCCTGCAGTCCACAAGAATGTTCTACATATTGTTTCTATCTTCTTCATTATCTTCTTAGGGATGACAAAAATCTGTGACCAGTAGATTTGAATAGAGAATAGGACTGATTTAATTAGCTGCATCCTGCCTGCATAAGATAAGAACTTTGAAGTCCATGATGTGATCTTGCCTAGTATCTTCTCCAGTAGAGGTTGACATTGTAACAAGGATATCCTCTTAGTGCTGACTGGTACTCCAAGATATTTGAAAGGCAATTCTCCCCTGCTAAATCCAGTTAGCTGCACTATATGTTCTTGTATATTCTGTGGCACCCCTCCAAAATAAATGGAGCTTTTTGTTGTGTTTGCTCTTAGTCGAGATGCCCTTGAAAATTCCATGAAACAGTTGTACACCATTTGAATGGAGATAGTATCACCTCTGCTGAATAGTAATAGGTCATCTGCAAACCCCAGCTGAATGATATTTAATTTGTCACACCTAGGATGGAAGTTGAAATCTGGTACATACCTCAGTGTTTTGAAGCTTCTTGCAAGATACTACTTGACAATTTTAAGATAATATATGCAACGTTTTATAATAACAGTAATCAACTAATTTAACATTTAATGATTTAAAGAACAAATTTTTTGTATATATTGGGTATTAAAAATTTAAATTTTGGGGCTACAGATATCGATAAACTTAAAGTGGAGTCATACTGAAATAAATTCGGCCAAAGAATCATTTAAATTTTTTGATAGTCATTTAAAGTGAATTTTAAATTAAGGATAATATCTTCACTTGCATCATCAAAAGATAATCATTATTATAATATATATAAAGTTTTAGAAATCGAAATTTCAAAATAGAAATATTTTTTGAAATATAAAATCATACCAAATAAGAGTTCAAGTCGTAGTATAAGAGTCACATCGTAATCAAAGAATCGTTTATATCGTGTCAACCTTTGTGCTTTGCCATAAATATGAGTTATTATTTCACTTTGTGGCTATTTTTAGGTTCCAATGACACCTATGAGAATAGCGCAAATATAAAATTATCACTACCAGAATTGAGAAAATGTTAGTCTTTTTTCATGTAGTGTTCTGACGATTATCTATATTTATTTATAAGGTTTAAATATTTAGGTTATTTACATATAATTCAAATAACTCAAATATTTAACATGGTTAATGTCAAATATCAAAATGGAGTAAAAAAAATTCACTAGCTAAAGAATTTTTTATATTTTTAGATAGCCAACTAAAATGAGTTGTGAATTAAGAATAATATTTTCAATTACATTATTATAAAATAATTATTATTGAAAAATAATGTTTTAGAAACTGAAATTTTAAGAAAGAAATATTTTTTAAGAGATATCAACACACCAAATAGGAGATCAAGTAGTAGTAAAAGAGTTAAGTCTTATCCAAAGAGTCATTCATTGTTTCAACATTTGATTGTTTTGCCATAAATATGAGTTACTATTTATAGGATCCAATGATACCGGCAAGAATGATATCAAAAAAGAAAAATATAAGAAATGGTTAATTTTTTTCATGTATTAAATATTCAATTATTATCTATATTTATAAAGAAAGTACAAATTTTAAGATTATTTGCATACAATCCAAATAATTTAAATATTTGACATGATTAATATTCGTGCGTCCGCGCGGGTACTAATACTAGTAATTAAAGAAGCTAAAAAATTTCATAAGAAAACATGATGCTGAGTGTTATGTGAAAGAAGATACACAATTTTCATTTCCAATTCATTTTTTTTCTCAAACCAAATAAGGAAAGAAATAACTTATTTCTTCCTTATGTTTTCATACTAAAGTAAGTACTATTATTTCCCTCTCCTTTTAACATATTCCAAACAAAACTATCTCAAATAAGTACTCTTATTTTTAAATTTTTAACTTCAAATAATTTTTTCTCTCTCTTTTTTTTTTTTTTTTTTTTTTTGTGTGTGTGCGCGTATCATCTTATGTTGATATTCAATGGTCCAACTAATTCAAATTCGCTAAATTATTTTGTATCCAAAATTTCTTTATTTTCAAAACTTGAACTCGAGACCTCTAATTATCGAAACGGAATCCATCCACCCAACACATCCATTGATAATGAACACTTTCTTTTTCTACTTTAGCCAAATATTGTCTAGACCATATTAGTAATAATTGGGTGAACAGAAAAGTATTTCCAACTTTAATTTTTCTAATGCAAAACCAAACACAAGATGAGAAAAAATCTTTTATATTTCCATTCCTCTCCTTACTTTCTAAACAAATGATAATAATAGTAATAATTAAAGTCTGCAAAATAACTGCAAGTGAGAGAGAGAAAATGAGTGGAAAAGAAGAGCAAGAAAACTGATCCCTTTCTGTTTTGAGCTGAGGTCAGCTCCAGAACGTAACCGTCCTTATCAGCAGTCCTATTTTTGGATGTATTATTATGTGAAACTGAAATACAAAAGCAAAAAACAGCATTTTCAGTCTCACGCCTTTCGCACCTACACACACACACACACACCATTGATGAGTAGTAGTACTGAAGGAGAGAATCATTTCAGATTTTTACAGATTTCATTTTCAGTTTCAGAGTGTAGTCTTTGAGAGCTAGCTTTTAATAAAAAACAACAACAGCCCCATAAAAGTGTACGGAACAGAATATCACTCTTCTTCAGTTCTTCTTCTGAAAAAGGTACTCAGCTCTTTTTCTAAGTTTTTTTTGATTTCCAAGAACTGCATTTTTATTACTACATTCCCAGTTTTTAGCTCATTTTTTTTGTTTATAGGGTTCTGTTTTTATTTATTTATTGTTACTTCTCAAAAAAACAGCCCCATAGAGCTGTACGGAACAGAATATATCACTAATCACACCAGCTTCTTCTTCTTCTTCTTCTTCTTCTTCTTCTTCTTCTGTAAAGGTAGCTTTTTTCTCAGTTTTTTTGTTTTGTTTAATTTCTGAGAACTGCATATTTATTACATTCCCAGTTTTTAGCTCATTTTTGTTTATGTTTTTTTTTGTTGTTGTTTGCTGTTCCTTTCAAAAACACCATTTTTCCAAATTGTCATACCTATTTGTTGTTAGCTCATTTTTTTGTTAACTGGGGTTTGTTGCATCTAGATCAGTTTCAATTTTTTGTGCTTTTAATTTCTTGAATGTCTGAGTTTTCAAAAACACACAGAAAATGTACGGAACAGCTTCTTCTTCTTGTTCTCAAAGGTATCTTTTTTGAGGTTCCTGATTCCAAGAACTCCATTTTTATTACCTTTCCTAAAATTTTAGCTCATTTTTTGCTTATGGGTCTGTCTTTTTTTTCTTTTTTGATTTTATGTTTTTTTTTTCAAAAACTTCATTTGCTTTGCCATCTTTATTGTTTCTTAGCTCTTTTTTTTCGTTAAGTGGGGGTTTTGTTGTTTGGTTAAACATGTTGTTTAGACCTGTTTCATAGTATACTATTCTTGTGTATACACCATACAAAAATGAGATTGTTATGAATAAATCTCGGTGTTTATTTTTGAAAAAAAAAAGTGCTATTTTTGGCAATTTTCTATCAACTACAAGTACTTCACTTAAATTTGGAAAGTAAAGACATTAAGAAGTGTGTTAAGGGAGAGTTCCATTTTAATAATTTTAAATCACACATAACGTGTAGATTCATAAATGTTGTCGTTTTTCTCCTCTCTTTTTGTTTGGAACCCATTTGCTTGTTCTACCAGTTTTTGCTATTTTTAGTAAAATAAATGCGTGTGAGAAAGGTTTAAATATTTATGGCTTTTTTTTATAGGGAATAACATGCATATCATTAAAATGTTGTTCAGATCTTTCTTGAGCCCAATGCCTAGTTGTCTAATACTATAAAGCTATCAGCTTTTTTTATGGATAGTTTTTTGCTCCACAGTTTTAACACTCAGAGAACAAGCAGAGATTCCTCATTTTTCACTCTTGTCTTTTTGTGAACCTGTTCATTTTCGTGTAATAACTTTAGACCTTGCTTTTTGGCCTTTTTCTTGGCTTCATATGCAGTTCTTCTACTCAAAAATTACTATTTTTAAGAGTTTTAGGGGTCGTTTGGTTTGGAAACAAGTTATATTCTAGGATTAATTTATCCGAGATTAGTTATCCCGGAATAAGCGAGCTTAAGATAAAAATAGCACTACAATCTGCGGATTAGTTATACCACGATTTTATCCAAACCAAACGTGGGACAAAATCATCCTAAATTTAATTCGGGATACCAAACAAGCCCTTAGTATTTGTACAAAGTATATTATTCCCTCCGTTCCAATTTATGTGACATAATTTGAATCGACATGAAATTCAAGCAAAAAAATGAAAATTTTTGGTACTCAAACCAAATTAATTAACTAATCTTAAGCTTTACAAGAAAATGAAGCACTATAATTTTTGGTGATGGATAAATATTATGGTTAACATGGTGTTTAGTTTCTTTAAGCCTTTTGTTTGTACTTTCCAGGTACTATAGAATACACTGATCTTGGATATTCATTTCTCTAAATCAATTCTTGACACCATTTCATAATATAAAAGAATATCCAACACTTTTTTCTATTATGGAAATAATAGATTTGAAGCTTATACAAGTTTTTGCTTTATTATAGGTGCATTTAACTTGAAGGTGTTCACTCTAACTCAAGTTTCAACTGTCAAAAGGTATGTTAATTGAGTTCCTGCCTTGCCATTTATGTATATGAAGAGATTTAGTTTGTTTTCTCTGATTTATGTACCAGTTTAAGATTCTATGTAAATCATGTCCAAACACATCAAAGTTGACAAGTTTATAGCAGCATCAATGACTTTGCTAAACAAAAATGAATTAATGTGTATGTTTGTGTATAGCTTTTTGTCATCCTATCATGCTGCACATTTGCTTTTATTTATATGGTTTTGTTTCATCTTGTTTTTGGATCAATTTGCAGAGTGATTCTTTGAGAGTGATATCAGATATTGTCCTGAAGTAGCTCAAGAATGGCAAACAAAGGTTCAAAATGGGAGGCTTGTGTACTATTAATGATCATCTTTCTCTGCTTTACACAACAACCTGTTACTACTGGCAGCTATTTGGTCCATGACATGGAGTTACTAAAGGCTCTCCGAAATTCTGTTGTCCAGAAAAGGGATGTTATCCCAACTTGGTTTGATACAAAGACTACTCCTTGCAATTGGACTGGCATAAAGTGTGAAGGTGAACGTGTTATCCGGATTGATTTTTCATGTGGAGTTGCACCACTAAATGTACCATTTCCTGGAAACATTGGAAAATTCAGATCCCTTAAGCACTTAAACCTTAGCCATTGTGCCTTCACTGATAATATATCTCCGGATGTTTGGACTCTTGAGAATTTGGAGATACTAGACTTGAGCGACAACAGGTTAACTGGCCAGCTGCCTCTTACTATATCTAACCTGAGAAACCTGAGACATCTTGTGCTCGACGATAATGGTTTTTCAGGTAGTTTACCATCAACAATTGGTGAACTAAAGGAGCTCAGGGAATTATCAGTTCATGCCAACTCTTTATCTGGAAATATTCCTGATGAGATTGGAAACATGGAGAAGTTGCAGTCTCTTGACCTCAGCTCAAATTTCTTCTCTGGTAGTCTACCTTCCAGTCTAGGTAACTTGATGGAGCTTCTATATATCGATACTAGTCAAAACAACTTGACTGGATTGATACTTCCAGAAATTGGAAACCTAAGGAAGCTTAGAATTCTTGATCTCTCATCAAACATGTTGACTGGACATATACCTGAAACAATTGGCCATCTGAAGCAGCTCGAGGTGCTTGATCTCCAAAACTGCAAATTCATTGGAAGTATTCCTGAAGAAATTTCCGCGTTGAGCAACTTGACATACTTGAATGTAGCACAGAATGATTTTGATGGAGAGCTTCCTTCAAGCTTTGGAAAGTTAGAAAATCTGGTTTACCTTATTGCTCCAAATGCTGGATTGTCTGGAACGATTCCTTCGGAACTAGGGAACTGCAAAAGGCTCAAGATAATAAATTTGTCCTTCAACTCATTTTCTGGTGCATTACCTGATGGACTTTCTGGGTTGGATTCACTTAAATCTCTTGTACTTGATTCGAACCACTTATCAGGTCCACTGCCTATGTGGATTTCCAACTGGACTCAAGTGGAGTCAATAATGGTGCCAAAGAATTTTCTAAGTGGACCTCTACCACCACTTAATTTGCCTTTGCTATCAGTTCTTGATGTCAGTGACAATAAGCTATCTGGTGAGTTGCCTTCAGAAATATGTCGTGCCAAGTCATTGACCATTCTGCAGTTGTCGGATAACAATTTCACTGGTGACATCCAAAGTACTTTCAAGAACTGTTCAAGACTCACAGATTTGGTGTTGTCTGGAAACAAACTCTCGGGCAAACTGCCTGCTTATCTAGGGGAACTTCAGCTCATTACTCTTGAACTATCGAAAAACCAGTTCTCTGGAAAGCTACCAGATGAACTATGGGAGTCGAAAACTTTAATGGGGATCTCACTCAGCAACAATATGCTTGAAGGTTCAATTCCAGTGAGTATTGCAAAAGCTTCAACCCTTCAGAGATTGCAACTTGATAATAATCTGTTTGAAGGAAGCATACCGCGTACCATTGGTAACTTGAAGAATCTGACCAATCTTTCTCTTCATGGTAACAAGTTAAGTGGAGGTATTCCACTTGAGCTTTTTGAATGTAGAAAGTTGGTATCTTTAAACCTTGGTGCAAACAATCTTTCAGGTGAAATTCCCATATCAATATCTAAGCTGAAATTGCTAGACAATTTGGTTCTATCTGACAATCAGTTTACTGGTCCTATACCTGAGGACATTTGTGCTGGTTTCCAAAACATGCCTTTACCTGACTCTGAGTTCACACAGCATTACGGCATGCTTGATTTGTCCAACAATGAACTAGAAGGTTCCATCCCACGCTCAATTAAAGATTGCATAGTTGTGACAGAGCTACTTCTACAGCGAAATAAGCTCACTGGGAGCGTTCCTCGTGAAATATCTCTGCTTGGTAATTTAACATTGCTTGATCTATCTTTCAATTCCTTGACAGGTCCAGTGTTTCCTCAGTTGTTCTCGATGACAAGCCTACAAGGTCTCATTCTTTCTCGTAACCAGATAAGTGGATCTATTCCTGATAATCTTGACTCTATGATGCCAAGTTTAGTCAAGCTAGATCTTTCAAATAACTTGTTGAGTGGTCCATTGCCGCCTTCTGTATTTAGTGTAAAAAGTTTGACCTATTTGGATATCAGCGTGAATTCTTTCTCGGGCTCATTGTCTTTTGATGTTAGATCCTCTAGCTCTTTGTTGGCCCTAAATGCTAGTAACAACCAACTCTCTGGTGCCCTTGACGATTCTCTCTCTAATATGACTTCCCTTTCCATACTAGATCTCCATAGCAACTCAATTACAGGCAACTTGCCGCCATCACTTTCAGCTCTTGCTTCCCTCACATATATTGATTTATCCAGCAACAGTTTTCAAAAGTCCTTTCCTTGTAGTATTTGTGACTTAGAAGGCCTTGTTTTTACCAATTTCTCCGGCAACAAATTCACTGGCCTAGCACCTGATGCTTGCACTAAAGCTACAAAATGCATACCAAGTGAACCTGTTTTACCTTCCAGGGAAGAAAAATATGCATCTTCACCACTTCTAAGCCATGCATCTGTCTTGGCTATCGCCTTTGGTGCATCGTTCATTTCACTTGTGGTGCTCATCGGAGTTCTCAGATGGAGAATGCTGAGACAAGAAGCTGTAATTCTTGACAGAGGTAAAGGTAAACTAGGGAAGACAAGTGACCCCACATCTACTGATGAACTTTTGATTAAGAAGCCAAAGGAGCCTCTGAGCATCAACATTGCAACCTTTGAGCAATCTTTGTTACGGATCAACCCTACAGCTATTCTCTCAGCCACTGAGAATTTCAGCAAGAGCTACATCATTGGTGATGGTGGCTTTGGTACTGTATACAGAGCCAAACTGCCTGAAGGCCGGACTATCGCTGTCAAGAGGCTGAATGGAGGTCACGTGCACGGTGATCGCGAGTTTTTTGCTGAAATGGAAACAATTGGGAAAGTAAAACATGAAAATCTGGTGCCATTGCTTGGCTATTGTATCTTTGCTGATGAGAGGTTCTTGATATATGAATACATGGAGAATGGAAGTCTTGATTTCTGGTTGAGAAACCAAGCAGATGCAGTAGAAGCACTCGATTGGCCAACTCGTTTCAAGATTTGTCTAGGGTCAGCTCGCGGACTTGCCTTTCTACACCATGGTTTTGTTCCACACATCATTCACAGAGACATCAAGTCAAGCAATATACTCCTGGACAGGAATTTTGAGCCACGAGTATCGGACTTTGGCCTGGCTCGGATCATTAGTGCATGTGAGAGCCATGTTAGCACAATCCTTGCTGGTACATTCGGGTACATACCACCCGAGTATGGACAGACAATGATGGCTACAACCAAAGGTGACATATATAGCTTTGGAGTGGTGATGTTGGAACTGGTGACAGGAAGGGCGCCGACAGGACAGGCTGATGTTGAGGGAGGCAATCTTGTTGGCTGGGTGAGGTGGATGGTCGCGAATGGCAGGGAGATTGAAACATTGGATCCATTTTTTTCAGGTTCAGGATTATGGAAGGATCAAATGCTGCGCGTTCTTTCCATTGCAAGGTTATGCACCAACGATGAGCCATGGAAGCGACCAACAATGCTCGAAGTGGTGAAGCTGTTGAAGGAAGCCAAAAGCAATGGTTCTTGTGGAGGGTGATTGAATCCCAAACTCAAAAACATGATTAGATTACAGGTTCAACAAAAGGTAATGAATGTATTGTCTAATAGTATCATGGTTCTTTATATTATGCAGCTATCTATTGTATAATGGAAACTAGTTTTATGAGTTCATAGAAGTCTTGATGTAAGTTAGTAGAGATATATAGTGGATGCTTAACCAAAAGTTGAAAAAAGCCTGTTATTCCCTTAAACGGAAATATAAAAGTATATGTATGTGACTTGTAATTTCATAAGCTTTCACAAGCAGGGAAAACTTGCAGTTATACCCTCCATGAAGTTTTATTAAGTCTATACAAATTAATATCTCCCTGAGGTACTAAAAGTTAATTAAACACCAGTGACTAACGCTCATATCTATTCATCTATTAACACGTGTATATATTTGAAGGACAAATGACAAAAAATCAGTAGGAAAAATGATAGAAAGGAGACAAATAACAATACTAACTTTTATATTAAACATAAACAAAATAGTGTAATTGAAGTTATGATTTGAGTTATGAATGAAAAATGACAATACTTAAAAGTATGTGCAAGTAGAATTAGAAGTATACCAAACTCATTGACCTTGCTTTGTTTTTCACCATTTTGAATATTAAAAATGTCTCTTGAGATTTCACTCTTTGCCTACCAAGAAAAGGGATTGGAAAAATACATTAGGAGAATATTATAAGAAGCATCTTTTCAATGGGTGACTCGCTGACTTGATATCTAAACAAACAGAAAAGGAATGAAATATTGGGGCCTACTTAATCAAAAGAGAATAGTTAGGAAAAAAGTAGTATTAAGATCAAAGCTTTAATTGCATAGCAAGAATAAAAGAAAAATAAGATGCACGACAATAAATGTATTAAAACTGTGGTATATGAAAGTTTCTGCCAGAATTTCTAGTCAGGCTTGCTAATGGAAATAAAGAATATAAAAAATGCGATTATAGATCGCATTCCTCCTTTGCGAATTGCGATTATAACGACGCTGCGATTACATTCGCGTACTGCTAGTCGCTTCAGCAACTGCGAGTCAAGGCACATTCACAGATTGCGATTTATAAGTCACATTCAGTGATTGCGTTTTATAAGTCGCATTCTTACATTGTATAAGACGTATTCAGCCATTGCGATTTATAAGTCGCATTCATCAATTTAATAATTCGCACTCACAGTTGTGATTTATAAGTTGCAATCACCAATTGCGATTTTTAAGTCCATGCACAATAGTGATTTTTTAGACACATACCAATTACTATTTATAAGTTGTATTCGTAAACTGCGATTTATAAGTCGCACGCATATCTATCCTTGCCGTTATGCTTTGTCTTTAAGTCTTATTTTTGAATTCAAAAACTGGTGAAGCTAGCACACAACTTTTCCTACTATTGATATCAAAATCCTTGTCATCAAAAATTAATGCTTGAATCAAGAACAAATGGAAATTGGACCGGGAAGAAAAAAGGGGGGGCCTGGCCATCCTTCGTTTGCGGTCGACGTTCCGGCTTTGTCCGTCGACAGTTGAATGTTTCGATCTGGTTCGATTCATGATCATTATTTCCATCAAGAATAACTTTTCTGAACATCATAATCTGACTTCCTTTATCATTTGTGTCTCTAGTTTCGTACTTTCGTATAGTTGTGAAGAGACTACTCTTTTGAATTGGGAGCAAACTTCTACTTTTGCTGAGTTATTATCAACCTTACTTTGAATTTGAATGTCATTTCATGGTTCAAAAAGGTACATTTAGATCTTAACGATTCTCAAGTCCCCTCTCATGCCGAAACTTATGCCATGTTGGATCGCTACACATACTCCTGCATGCCGTTTCAATTTATATGACATAATTTTAGTGGATACCAAGTTTAAGAAATGAACAATAATTTTTAAAATTTGTACTTTTAAATATGTCATAACATTTACAATAACAACGATTCAGTAAAACCTCACTAGTGGGGTTTGGGGAGGGTAGTGTGTACGCAGACCTTACCCCTACCCCGATGGAGTAGAGAGGCTGTTTCCGAAAGACCCTTGGCTCAAGAAGACGAAAAGAGACAATATCAGCATCACCAATAAAACCATAAGAAAAATAACATCATGAAAATGAAAAAAAAGCGATAGACAATACATAGACCCAGCACTATGAAAAACGAAAGAGTAGTAAGACGCAACGTTGCCACTAACTGACTTCGACAAAAACCCTACCATACTAGCCTTAAAAAGGTACGAAGTAAGGAAAGACTCAACTACCTCCTAACCTACAACCCTAATACTCGACCTCCACAGCTTCCTATCAAGGGCCATGTCCTCGGAAATCTGAAGTCTCGCCATGTCCTGTTTGATCACCTCTCCCCAATACTTCTTAGGCCGTCCCTCTACCTCTTCTCGTGCCCTCCAAAGCCAGCCGCTCACACCTCCTTACCGGAGCATCTGGGCTTCTCCTTTGTACATGTTCGAACCATCTGAGTCTCGCTTCCCGCATCTTGTCATCAATGGGAGCCACTCCCACCTTCTCACGAATGTCTTCATTCCTAATCTTATCCATCCTAGTGTGCCCGCACATCCACCTCCACATCCTTATTTCTGCTACTTTCATCTTCTCGATATGTGAGTTCTTAACAGGCCAACACTTAGCCCCATACATCATGGCCGGTCTAACCACCGCTTTGTAAAACTTACCTTTGAGTATCGGTGGCGCTCTCTTGTCACATAGGACTCCAGATGCCAACCTCCACTTCATCCACCCCACACCCTGTCACACCCCTTTTTTCAACCTCACTAACCCTCTTAAAAATATTAAAAATATTTGTAAAGCTCAAAAGGGTTTTCAAACTTGAAAGTGACAAAAATTTGTGTTCAAAAGGATTTTTTCAGAGTCGCCACCTGACATTGGTTTCGGTGTGCCAGGTCACCATTTTTTTTTTAAAATAATTTTTCCTTTTAAAACACTTGGGACTCCAAAACCAAGTCTGCACCAGAGATTCGAGTAAGGGGGTTCATTTGACTCGGAGAAGGTGTTAGGCATTCCTCAAGTCCCGTGAAAATCACGGTTGCGTACATGATCAAGTTGGCTTTTAAAATATTCAAATTGAGGTAAAAATAAACACACAAAAAAAAATAGACACACAAGAGGCTCGAGGTCGTCCCTACCTAATAAAAGAAAAATGAAAAATGAAAATAAAGATAAAGATACTAAGAGTTCTACTTTCAGCCTCCGAATACAAATACTTCGGGGCATACCCCGGATAAAAATATATACAAATCTCGCGGGGCATTTCTCGGATAAATGAATTAACTAATGGGGCGACCTCTTACCTAAAAAAGAAATAAGTAAATTTCCTAATCATTTGCCTACCATATGTGGTCGGCCTAAGCATGCTCCTAGCGGGCCGATTTAAATAAGCAACAAGAAATAAATTATCTCATGAACGTTTATTCTTAAACCCCAAATTTCTAATATTCGAGCCGAATTCCCATGGTACATGTTCACTATTTGAGCCACCAACCAATCCAATTAATTAGTTAATTAAATTCTTCTTTCGTCAAAATATTAACTGGAAAGCCTTATCTCTTAATGAAGTAGTGAAACATGGAATCAAGAACTCATTCTAGCCCTCAAACCCATCGAAACAAATTCACCAGACAATCAGACAACATATGAACAACAATCAGCAGTAGAATGGAACACCAAATATCACCAAGACACTCAAGAATAGGGCAATCATATTCTAACTCATACAATCAACGAAACAGAGCGAGCATAGACTAATGAAATAACGGGATCACGATGTTAAACAAAATAGAGTAGAAGGAATGAGAAATGAATCTGAATATTAATTGTGAGGCAGTTTTGAACTCAAAATTTGGACGAACCGCTAATAGGAATTTCGAATCGGCACCGGAAACCTCGAAGCCAAAACGACCTCAATCAAACTCCGTCGTTAAAACAAAATTTCGAAAGAAGAAATTAATCTTTTTGTTTTGTATTTTTATTTTGGACTTTAGACAGAATGAAATCCCAAAATAAGGAGATAAGAAATAAACTGAAAACTTCCATTCGTTTCTGTTCTTCTTCTCTATCGTTCCTCCCTTCTCATTTCATTTTTTTTTGTTTCTTTTAGTCTCCAGGTGAAGTCAGCAATAGGGGGAAAGGGGGGGGGGGTTGTGGTTATACTGGGTGGTGGTACGACTGGTGAGAGGTGTGAGGAGATGGTGGCGAGTCGGCTGGTGGCCGTGGTAGTCGCTGCTTCTCTGCGACGGCTGGAGATTAGAGGGGTTTTGGCGGAGCGTGCCGGCGGCTCTGTGTGTGTGTGTGTTTAGTTGGTAAAGGAGCTCGGCGACAGTGAGTTGTGGTGGTGAAGATGGAGGTGGGTCGCCGGTGGTCGCTGTGTGTGGTTTTGGCGTTGGGCTGGTGGCGGCGGCTGGAGGGTGTTCTCTAGGGTTTTTTGTTTTTGTGTCTTGGTTGAAGAAGAAGAGCCGATGGCTAGGAGATGGGGTTCTAGGGTTGGGGTCTTAGGTTGAAGATGATGAAGAAAGGGTCGTTGGTTGGTGTCCCTAGAAGAGGAAACGGCTGTGTTGTTTTTGTGGAGTCTAGGTCTTTGGTGTAGAAGAAGGTGACTTTTTCTAGAAGGGTCTCTAGGGTTAGGGAAGGGCTAGTGGGTATTTGGTATTGGGCTTAATGGGCTAATCCGAAAATTGACCTAAGATTGGACCTATCAAGACACAAAATTGATCCAAAATTCATTCTTCTTTTTCAAGGGTAAAATAAAAGTATCACAGATAATAAAATATAATTAACAATTGACTTTAACTGAAATGGAATTAAAACGAAATAATTTTATATTTTTTTTCCAAAGATTATACCAAAAATAGGATAGGATTAGATTAAAATCATCGCAAAATTAAAATAATACTACTACCAAAACACTAATATCCTTGAAAATAAAGTGGANCTTAAAATAAAGTAAAATTATTGTTGTATTTTTGAATTTTATGTAAGGTAGCTAAGCTAAAAGTAACAAGATAAAATATCAATTACCCAAATAAAAGAAAATAATTTTGTAGTTTTATTTTTGTTATAAAATAAAGTAAAATAGTTAAAACTAGTTAAAATAGCGATATTAGGCCTAAACTAAATATTTAAATGCTAAAATATGTAAAATCTTGGGGAGGGTAAAAAATTACATGACTACAGCTACCCCTCTTTGACCGGAAACACGAAGAGTTTTCAGACAAAGAACGACGAGACAGGTTTTTTGACTCCACCCTTAATTAGAGAGACCAAAAACTAAAAGAAAGGAGAATGTGATCGAGCCCTTGTATCTGAGTTGCCTACATATCCTTGGCTATAAAGGAATCAGGCCACGTATAGTTCAGAAATGAGGAGAGCGATGGGGTATACCGAGGTGGAGAGCCGATTGAGGTACCGTCGGGGTTCTGGTCCGCGGTTCCTGCTATTACTTCAAAATTAAAAGGAAAATTACAGCAAAAATAAAAGAAAATTGCAAAATCCTATCTACTCCTTGTCTTGAATCTTCCTTGAATCTCCACTTGATCCCTCAACATGAAACTGAAAATTCACCCCGTTCTTCAGGTGAGCATCCTGCTGACTTGAATTTGAAGAAAACTAAAAATTGTCCCTATTCTTCAGGCAGGCTCCTGCTGCTTCGACTTGAAATAAACATGAAATTTGAGTAGACTTGAGCTTGAAAACCTTGTCCCTCAGTTGGCTCGTGCTACTTCTGATTTGACTTAAAGACTAGAGGTTGACCCTGTTCTTCAGGTGGGCTCCTGATGCTTCTCTAACTTGAACTTGAAAACTGAAAATGACTTCCCTCGTTCTCCAAGTGGGTGCCTGCAATCAAAACAACAAAACAAACAAAATTTTCTGCCCCAGTTTGCACTAGGAAGATTTGTGAGTTGTTAGCAAAACTATAAATGACCTATGCTATTGATGCAATGATGAGAGTAAAACTAAAGACTCGACTAGGATGTGCATCTCCTAGGGATGAATTCAAGCGACTCAAACTAGGAAGTGCGTCTCCTAGGGAAGAAACTTGAATGAACCAAACTAGGAAGTGCGTCTCTTAGGGGTGAAACTTGAATGAACCAAAACTAGGAAGTGCGTCTCCTAAGGATGAAATCTCAATTTAGGAACTGCGTCTCCTAAACAATATAACCTGAAAGTCCCAGACTAGGAAGTGTGTCTCCTAGGGGTGAAATCTCAATGACTCAAACTAGGAAGTTCATCTCCTAAAACAAAAATATAACCTGAAAGACCCAGACTAGGAAGTGCATCTCCTAGGGGTGAAACTTCAATGACTCAAGCTAGGAAGTGCGTCTCCTAGGAATGAACTTAAATGACCCAAAACTAGGAAGTGCATCTCCTAGGGGTAAAATCTCAATTTAGGAAGTGCATCTCCTAAAACAAAATATAACTTGAAAGACCCAGACTAGGAAGTGTGTCTCCTAGGGGCGAAACTTCAATGACTCAAACTAGGAAGTGCGTCTCCTAAAACAAAAATATAACCTGAAAGACCCAGACAAGGAAGTGCGTCTCCAAGGGGTGAAACTTCAATGACTCAAACTAGGAAGTGCATCTCCTAAAACAAAAATATAACCTGAAATACCCAGACTAGGAAGTGCGTCTCCTAGGAGTGAAACTTCGATGATTCAAACTAGGAAAGTGCATCTCCTAGGAATGAACTTAAATGACCCAAAACTAGAAAGTGCGGCTCCTAGGGGTAAAATCTCAATTTAGGAAGTGCGTCTCCTAGGGGTGAAACCTCGATGATTCGAACTAGGAAGTGCGTCTCCTAGGAATGAACTTAAATGATCCAAAACTAGGAAGTGCGTCTCCTAGGGGTAAAACTTCAATTTAGGAAGTGTGTCTCCTAAAACAAAAATATAACCTGAAAGACACAAACTAGGAAGTGCGTCTCCTAGGGGTGATGTGTGATTTTCTCAATAACCTTTGTGTAAGCAGAATTGGAGCATTACACCTGAAAAATTCAAGCTTCCAAGCTTTGGTATGAACATAGCCTTCATCCCTGTTTCAGACAAAGAAAACTTGTGAGTTTAAAACATGGTGGTTAGTTTGTGGCCTTGACTACGAGGGCGATTTCTCTTGCACTTGTTACGATCAACTTGGACTTCGACTTGGAAGACCTTGCCTGTTATTGACTAACCATTTTCTATCAACCCTTATCACGTAAAACACCTCCGATCCATTCGAGCCCAATATCCTCTATCGGTTGCACTCTGCTCATGAATTGACATTTACCGAACCTTTGCATTTCACATAAATCCCAAAGCATGTCAATTGTTATCAACTCAATGCGCATGCCGCTTTTCCCTGACTTATGCCACTTGATGTGCTAGGCCAGATTCCGCTTTGTGTAATTGGAAAGCTGGTAGCAAATTTTGAAGTCATTTCTCACTTGTTCGATAAAAAACAGACTCAAAAGGGATTCAAACAAAACAAGAGGAACAAAACAAGGGAAAAACAAGAAGAGATGGTATCTAACAAGAAAATATTTTTACCTAGGAAAAAGAACAAAGTAGAAATTAATCTGATTTGAAGGCCATCTCCACTGACCATGACATGCATTTTTTATTAAGCGCCCTGATCTGTCAAGCGAGTCTAATCTTCAACTCTTGTTATGCCTCTAAGTTGTGAAACTGGGCTTCAGCGCTCCAATTGTCCTATTTGATCAACAATCCTCAATCGACTTGTAGTGCCCTGAAGGGTTTTCACCATCAAGCCTCTCTCATTTTGCTCTTTTTCTCAACTTACTGTCGCCTTACGGTGCCCATGAGGATTTTCACCGATAAGGCTCTCTCATTTTATTATTTTTCTCTCTTTGTGCTGAGAACAAGGTATTACCCATGATACAAGAAGACCATACTTTTACCACACATTTTTTTTTGCCATCCTCAAAGATTGGTCGGAAGGTCTTTCTTTGGACTGTAATGTAGGCTTTTGGACAGGTTAGAAAGAAAGGGTGGCATGAAGGCTCAAAATAATTTAAGATGAAAGGGTTCTAATTTACAACTTTTGGAATCAGATTTTTTGCACAAAATTAAAACATTTCCCCAGTTTCTAAGAAAATCTGCCCCACTCTTGACTTCGGGGGATTGTGAAATATTTTATTTGGTGTGACCGAACCGTAAGGCTGCCTACGTATCTTGAGGTGACAAGAATCAGGTCGAACGTAGTTCAAGCACAAAGTTGGTTTTTTTTTGGTTTTTCTTTTTCTTTTCCTTTTCTTTCTTTCTTTTTTTCCTTTTCTCCTTTTCTCTTTTTTTTTTCTTTTTCTTCTTTTTCTCTTTTCCCTTTTTTTTCTTCTTTTTCTTTTTTTCTTTTTCTTTTCTAGTTCCTAATCTATTTCTGATTCCAAAAGAGGGGTATGAAACAAAAAGTTAGGGCTCAAAAGGGGTAGCAAAAGATAAGTGTTTGGGTAGCAGAATAAAATGCCTTCGTCATACCAAACTTTAAAAATGCCAAGTACAAACATGCAATTGAAGATAAGCAAAGAAATCATACATAGTATCTATTGATGGCATCAACACAAACAAAGAGTGCCAATGGGCAATACCTTTGTCCCAATGAATGACCCTGGCCAGTTCGAAGCAGACTTAACTCAGCCCTATCTTGATGTGGAAGAATGCATTTCAGAACTGACTGATCTACCTCAAACTACTTGAGAGACATTCCCTTATTGTATGCTCTAATCAACCTCTTGATTCTCCAGACTAACTGCCTCGATTTCACTCAATTCAAGTTTCAGGCTATCTCAGAATGCATGAATCTTTACTTGTTTCCTCAAGTGCATCTTTTATCATATTCAAAACTATGTCATTGCTTCATGATTAGACTAACTTTCAAGACCAGGCTGAGAATTATGCGTGCATGTCATGTCACTAGAGTCGGCATAAAAAGAACTATAAAAGGAAAAGTGACCTAAACAAAACTTATTAGAACTAACTGAAAATAGGAGATTGCTTTAGACAGATGGTGAAAAGGGTTTGAACAAAACAAGCAAAATAGACATGGGTTACAACCTTGGAACAAACCTAGATAACACTAGACGAATTACCACAACTAAACGAGCTAGGCAAATAAGAAGAAGAAGGAGGGTTTGAGCCACAAGACAATATCCGGATTATAACCCTGAAATAACCCGGACAAACAGAAATGACAACAAAATAAACCACCAAAACTCCTCACTGGCTGGCCAAGAAAAGAGTGTCTTTCCAATTACCAAGCTCGACATCTTAGCCACTGGATTGCACATCAAAATTACTGGGACCTTCACCAATTTCAATATCATTAACTTCGGTCAGCAAGTTCCCAAGAGGATTCTCATACTCCCTGTCACCACGCATCTCCCCCACAAAGTGTGCATCATCATGTGCAAGTAAAGGATTCTGCGTGATATTCTGAGTGTCACTGTCCTGGACCACAATTATCCCTTCTTGAATCATTCTTTCTATCTCCCTTTTCAAAGCACGACAATCTTCAATGCTATGCCCTTGGACATTAGAGTGTACATGCACCGTACAGTTGGATCAAAACCTTTTGCATATGGGTCCGGAGTATAGCCGAGGAGCGGCTCAATCAGGCCAGACTGTTTTAACTTTTCAAACAAGCTTGTGTAGGATTCTCCGATTGGCGTGAAACTATTTCTTTGCCTTTGTTCCCCTCTATGCCCCTGTTTTCTAGGGTTGTTGGGTGCTCGAAAATGTTGTGAAGTCCAAAGAGTATTATGCGGTGCTGGTGCTCGCCATAAGGAGTGACCCAGTGGTTGAACAAATGACTGGACGTTGTTCGGAGGATAATACTGAGGTGGATTATGTGGAGATCGAGGATAGGTTTGGGGTTGGGGTCGGGGTCGAGGCCGAGTATATTGGTGAGGTGGACCCGTTGGGCCATGTCGTGATCCTGAGATAACCATGGCAATATCATCCTTTTTCTTCTGACCCGACAAGCTTCCCGTGTCGTTCTATATTGCTTGTGTTGTGGCTTTTAAGGCAGAATAGCTCATGATCTTGCTTGACTTCAGCCCATCTTCTACCATTTCTCCCATTTTTACCACATCATTAAAAGCTTACCCACAGCCGAGATCAAATGCCCAAAGTAAGTAGGCTCTTGAGCCTGAAGAAAGTACTCAACCATCTCGGCTTCTTCCATCGTGGGATTGACTCGGGCAGCTTGCTCTCTCCATCTGAGCCCGTATTCCCTAAAGCTTTCAATAGGCCTCTTTTCCATCTTGGTCAAAGACAGGCGATCTGGGACGATGTCTATATTGTATTGAAAGTGCCGAGCAAAAGCCTGAGCCAAATCGTCCCATGTGTACCACCTGCTGGTCTCATGGCGGGTGTACCATTCTAGAGCCGCGCCACTCAGACTCTGGCTGAAATATGCCATTAATAATTCGTCCTTCCTACCCGCACCTCTCATCTTACTGCAAAATCCTCTCAAATGGGCCACAGGATCTCCATGTCCGTCATACAAATCAAACTTTAGCATTTTAAACCCAGCAGGCAGTTGGACGTCAGGAAACAAGCACAAATCTTTGTAAGCCACACTCATCTGGCTTCCTATCCCTTGCATGTTTCTTAAAGATTGCTCTAAACTTTTCACTTTCCGAATATCTCATCCTGCTCCACATTCTTGTGTGGTTTCTCAATTTCAACAGGAAGTTCAAAGTGAGGGGTGTAGGAATAAGGATCCGTGACTTTGAAAGTTGGTTCCGGAGCTTGGAACGCAGGTTCATTAGAAGATCGATGGAGGGTAGCTCGCAGAGGGGCTACAAAAATAGGAGCAGATGTCGGAGCAGGGTATGCGGTTGTTTTGGCTGGTGGAGCGTGAAAAGTTTGGGAGGAAGTGCCAGGGTAATTGTGGTAAGGGGTAAAGCCCGACGCATGTTGAGGGGAAAGGTCAACGGTAGTGGGAACCTGGGCTTGTGATAGTGGTGGGATAGTTGTAGGGTTTTCAGTGTAGTTAGTGGGGAATGAAGGTGGAGGATGCCCCATGATCCAAGACTTATTCATTTCTGTCATCTGCTGTTTCAACCTTTGGACCTCCTCTTTCAATTCAGATTCCGACTCCACAAACTCCCTCGACGGGTCAACAACTCCTGTGTCCAAGTCTTTGCTAGCCATGGCTACCTTGCTCTTTGACCTTGTGTTGTATGGATGAATTGCCAAAGTGCCACAAACTAACCACCCTCTGTTATGATATCAATAAAAGTAACAAAGACGAGCAAAACAAAGCCAACATGTTAGCGTTAGGGCATTTATCAGATAGAAATATCACATTGCGTGCAATGCCCCTAGCAACAATTAACAGTTCTAGAATGACTTCGAGGGTCACAAGGTCATTTGGTATCATCCCAATTTTGTTCATTTCAATCTTTTTTTTTCTAGTACTTCTTGGCTTGCTCATTTTCCTTCCTCTCTTTTCTTTTTAATTGTCACTATTTTCTTTGTCTCATCCCTCACATCCCACAACTTCATTCACTTTTTCTTTTCTTCTTCTTTTTTTTTTTTAAATAATGATTCGATCGAACCCTATGTAGGTTGTCTACATATCATGTCCCTCATGAATCAGATCAAGCGTAGTTCTGGAAAAGTAATGGAAAAATTAAACTAAAAAACAAAAATCTTTTTGGATTTTCATTTATAATTTTTTTTGGTTTTTCAAATACAAAATAGCAAGTACGATAACAAAAGATTCGACAAACTCAACTAGACTATGATAGTCTCTGACATCACCTAAAAGACGCAATATTATTGGACAAGACTACAAAGTGAAAGACAAACATAAAAACAGACTCAAAACTAGGGGTGTTCATAAAAACCCGAAAAACTGAACCAAATCGAAAACCGAACCAAACCGACCAAAAAAACCGATACTTTTTTGAGGTTTGGTTTGGTTTTGGTTTTGAATTTTAAAAACCGATCAAAATTGATTTGGTTTTGGTTTTAATCAAAAAATAACCGAAAAAAATTGAACCAAACCGACTATAAAAATAGCTATTTAAATTTATTATTACACCTATATATATGTGTGTATTTTTATATAAAGTTTCTAAAATTTTATGGTACATATTAGTCATTTGCATTTTTAGTCTATTTCTTTGCTATTATAATCATCTAATTATTTGCCTTTACATTATAGTTTGATTGGAAGTTTTCTTTTGCTAAGTACAAGAATTTATTTCATGTTAAAAATAATCAATTTTAATTGAGTACTTAAATTATTCATCACTATTTGATTCAATTATCATCAATAAATCTTGGTAAATGATAGATTTCTCAAAGAGCAATTGATTGGATAGTGTTACATTGAAAATGTAGTCGCCGGAATATGCGTTTGGTAGTGTATGTCTCATATTTAAGAAAAAACACGATAAATAACCGAAAAACTGACAAAAACCGACTCGATAAAAAACCGAATTAATTGGTTTGGTTTGGTTCTAATATTTGAAAAACCGACTTACTTGGTTTGGTTTCTTTTTAGGGAAAAAACTGACCCAAACCGAACCGTGAACACCCCTACTCAGAACATAAAAAGGCTCCTTAAGCAGCTCCTGAATGCAGTGGTCCTGGGGTATCTGTCATGCTCGAGCTCTGGTAAATGGATCCAAACCTGAATGAGAAAAATAAGACCAAATAGATTAGTGACTCGAGACACTATGTGAGACCACAACACCTCCTATTGGACACATGCAAGACACGATTGGGCTATATTTGAAAATTAACCTACGTGGCCAAGAGTGGCTATTAGCGCAAACTCAACTAGGTGACCTCAAAGACGTGAAAATACCTCACTAACGCCCATAAACTCTCGGGAATCGCGGTCCCTAAAACTGCTTTACAAAAATGACCCACTTTGCAGAAATGGCCTATGTGGCCGAAAAATGGCTAAGTATGCAAATTCAACGGGAGTGGACCTTAAATTAAGAGGACACCTTGTTGTGGACTTAGGGCTCTAAGACATGGGATAACAAAATATTTTGAGAGAATAGCGCTATTTTGCAAAAAATGGTCGATGTGGCCAAATGTGGCTAAACATGTAAGATTTGGCTACGACCCCCGAAGCCAAGAACCTAAGATACACTAGGAAGATCGGACCCTATGTGGGCTGCCTACGTATCCCGCCCCGAGAAACGAGAATCAGGTATGCGTAGTTCGGGAAGATTGGATACGACAGAGAATTAAACAAAACAGTGATTTGGAGAAAACATATTTTTTGACTTTTTTTTTAAAAAAATTGATGAAACATGCAAAATCTTTTTGGATTTTTTTATTTTTCATTTTTTTTGTCTTTTCTTGAAAAAGTTGTGAAAGAAAAATATAACTGGGTCCTACTTGATTCATCTTTATATTCACCCTCTTTCCCAAACATCAGTCCGCCACCTTTCTACCCTCAAAGATGCAACATGTATCACGGAGGGATGATTGGATATCTTTTTGGGCCACGAGCCCATTTTGAAAAAATTTGGATAGGCCTCCTACAAAGGGACACGGTACCTGGGACCGGGCCCTGCTAGGTCTAAATGACATGATGCAAATAAAAATGACCTAAAGGCTGACCTAAGTTTGGGGTTCACTAATAAGGCAATTCGGGGGAGCGTATGGTCGATAGTGGCTGCTCAAGCTTTCCACCCACTCCATATGTCCGACGGCCCCCCTCCTAAAATAAGGGTGACTCAACAAAGAGTTCGTGTGCGCGACATGTACTCTGAGACTTGTTGTAGAACGAAGACCCATGTTTATGCAAATGATGACAGTTATAAAGCGGTAAACACATAAGGAAAAGCGATAAACAAATAATCAACAAAACAGGAAATAAGACAAACAAAACAAATAAACAAAGCAAATAAAGAAAACAAACGCCTCAACCGAATATCCTAAAAGCCAAGATCAAGTATCAGCTCGGACCTGCAACTCCCCAGCAGAGTCGCCAGAGCTGTCACACCCTTTTTTTCACCTTTACTAACGCTCTTAAAAATAAATAAAAAGATTTGTAAAGCTCAAAAGGGTTTTCAAACTCGAAGGTGACAAAAATTTGTGTTCAAAAGGATTTTTTCAAAGTCTCCACCTGACATTGGTTTCGGTGTGCCAGGTCACCGTTTTTTTTAAAAAATAATTTTTCCTTTTAAAACACTTGGGACTCCAAAACCAAGTCTGCACCAGAGATTCGGGTAAGGGAGTTCATTTGACTCGGGGAGAAGGTGTTAGGCACTCCCCAAGTCCCGTGAAAATCACGTTGCGTACATGATCAAGTTGGCTTTTAGAATATTCAAATTGAGGTAAAAATAAACACAAAAAAAATAGAGATACAAGAGGCTCGAGGTTGTCCCTACCTAATAAAAAGAAAAATGAAAAATGAAAATAAAGATAGTAAGAGTTCTACTTTCAGCCTGCGAATACAAATACTTTGGGGCATACCCCGGATAAATATATATACAAATCTCGCGGGGCATTCCCCGGATAAATCAATTAACTAATGGGGCGACCTCTTACCTCAAAAAGAAATAAGTAAATTTCCTAATCACTTGCCTACCCATATGTGGTCGGCCTAAGCATGCTCCTAGCGGGCCGATTAAATAAGCAACAAGAACTAAATTATCCCATGAACGTTTATTCTTAAACCCCAAATTTCTAATATCCGAGCCTAATTCCCATGGTACATGTTCACTATTTAAGCCACCAACCAATCCAATTAATTAGTTAATTAAATTCTTCTGTCGTCAAAATATTAATTGGAAAGCCTTATCTCTTAATGAAGTAGTGAAACATGGAATCAAGAACCCATTCTAGCCCTCAAACCCATCCAAACAAATTCACCAGACAATCAGACAACATATGAACAACAATCAGCAGTAGAATAGAACACCAAATATCACCAAGACACTCAAGAATAGGGCAACCATATTCTAACTCATACAATCAATGAAACAGAGCGAGCATATACTAATGAAACAATGGGATCACGATGTTAAACAAAATAGAGTAGAAGGAATGAGAAATGAACCTTAAATGAATCTGAAAATTAATTGTGAGGCAGTTTTGAACTCAAAATTTGGACGAACCGAGAATAGGAATTCGCATCGGCACCGGAAACCTCAAAGCCAAAACGACCTCAATCAAACTCCGTCGTTAAAACAAAATTCCAAAAGAAGAAATTAATCTTATTGTTTTATATTTTTCTTTTGGACTTTAGGCAGAATGAAATCCCAAAATAAGGAGATAAGAAATAAACTAAAAATTTCCGTTCGTTTCTGTTCTTCTTCTCTATCGTTCCTCCCTTCTCATTTCATTTTTTTTGTTTCATTTAGTCTCCAAGTGAAGTCGGCGATAGGGGGAAAGGGGGGGGGGTCTAGTTATACTGGGTGGTGGTACGACTGGTGAAAGGTGTGAGGAGATGGTGGCGAGTCGGCTGGTGGTCGTGGTAGTCGTTGCTTCTCTGCGACGGCTGGAGATCAGAGGGGTTTTGGCGGAGCGTCTGTGTGTATGTGTGTTTAGTTGGTGAAGGAGCTTGGCGACAGTGAGTTGTGGAGGTAAAGATGGGGGTGGGTCGCCGGTGGTCGCTGTGTGTGGTTTTGGCATTGGGCTGGCGGCGACGGTTGGAGGGTGTTCTCTAGGGTTTTTTGTTTTTGTGTCTTGGTTGAAGAAGAAGAGCCGACGGCTGGGAGATGGGGTTCTAGGGTTGGGGTCTTAGGTTGAAGATGATGAAGAAAGGGTCGTTGGTTGGTGTCCCTAGAAGAGGGAACGACTGTGTTGTTTTTGTGGAGTCCAGGTCTTTGGTGTAGAAGAAGGTGACTTTTTCTAGAAGGGTCTCCAGGGTTAGGGAACGGTTAGTGGGTATTGGGTATTGGGCTTAATGGGCTAATCCGAAAATTGGCCTAAGATTGGACCTATCAAGACACAAAATTAGCCCAAAATTCATTTATCTTTTTCAAGGGTAAAATAAAAGTATCATAGATAATAAAATATAATTAACAATTGACTTTAACTGAAATGGAATTAAAACGAAATTATTTTATATATTTTTTTCCAAAGATTATACCAAAAATAGGATAGGATTAGATTAAAATCATCGCAAAATTAAAATAATAATACTACTAAAATACTAATATCCTTGAAAATAAAGTGGAACTATTTTTGTATTTTTGAATTTTATGTAATGTAGATAAACTAAAAGTAACTAGATAAAATATCAATTAGATAAATAAAAGAAAATATTTTTGTAATTTTCATTTTTGTTATAAAATAAAGTAAAATAGTTAAAACTAGTTAAAATAGCAATATTAGGCCTAAACTAAATATTTAAATGCTAAAATATGTAAAATCTTTGGGAGGGTCATAAATTACATGTCTTCACACCCCAATACGGTATGTGACATCCTCGTCGATCTCTCATCCCCTCTGGATAACCGACCCAAGGTACTTGAAATTGTCACTACTTGGGATGACCTGTGATTCAAGCCTCACTATTATACCACGCCCACTTCCCTCGGCTCAGTGCTGAACAAACACTCCAGGTATTCCGTCTTCGTCCTGCTCTGCTTGAAACCCTTAGACTCAAGAGCCTGTCTCCAGAACTCCAACCTCTCGTTAACAGTGGTTCTCGACTCATCTATCATAACTATGTCATCGGCGATGTCATAACATTTGTATAATTATATATAAAACTTTCAAAATTTGTAGTCTAAACATGCCATAAGATTTGTGTCAGAGGCGGATTCAAGATTCAAAAAATTTCTGAGTTCAAGTACGGAATTCTATTATATTGCATTTGTTTTACTGAATTCGAAATATATTATTTATGCTTATTAAGTGAATATTTTAGCATATATACAGCGTTTCGAGCCAAATTATCAGTTTCGAATGAACTCATAAGTAATGAGCTAGATTTGTCCTTATTTGTATGACAATATAAAAGTTCATTATTAAAGATAAAATGAGAACATTTGGAGGACGAAAGAGATGGGAAAGGAGTAAGGAGGTTGAGTTGGTTTGTGGGCTCTATGTTTATATTTCTTAAAATGGACAACTAATCAGCCAAAATTAGGCATGTCTTAGCTACTGTTTAACAACCTATAACTACTACTCTATCCCCACCAGGGGCGAAGTCAGCCTTTCGGCTACGGGTTCGGCCGTACCCAGTAACTTTGATTCAAACTTTATATTTGTCCTAAGAAATTCATTGAATACGTACAAATTATTAAGTTAGAACCTAGTAAATTCAAAGAACTAGAATCCTGAACCCATAAAATTTAAATCTTGGCTCCGCCCCACATATTATTCTCTTTTTTGGTTTGTCTCACTCTCTCATATGTCTCATTCCACCAACCTTCTTCATTGGTTGTGTGTCTAACTCTTACATCTTCTTCTATATCTTAAATCATTCTATCTTCTTTACTAAGCCAATTAATTGCTATCTCCTAATATAACTCTCTTTAACTATATTCATCTTTATTCATAGTTTCTTCGATTTGTATTTCTCTCTTCTTCTGCTTTTTTCCATTTTGGTGTTATTTTTTTCTAATATACTTTAAAAAAATAATATGAAGGATAGATCAATGGAGAAGTTTGTGGTGTTTCCATTCTCTATAGGTTGTGGTTCTGAGTCAAGTATTGCCGTGGCAAAAACCAGCAGCAGCCAACCTGCAGAAAACACTAAAATTTCAGTATTAAGTCAGGTTCCAACAAGTATGTTTCTTTTCTTTGAGTTAATTTGTTTAATCATTGTTGATTTAGCGACAGATTAACGACGAACTCATGGCGAATTTCAGTTTTTTTTGGTAGTGCATATGTATACATAGTACGAGCAAGAAACAATAGGTTCTAAAAGAGTGAATAACTGCGTGTGATTTTATAATTATGTATTATTGACATTGTTTATTTGGATGTTATTAAGAAAGACAAGTAGGAGAAGAGAGTTCATCAAAGGTGAAAATAAATGGATTTTGGGGATATTTGGCCAGACGACAATTTTCTCAAGGGGTGCAGACGTTGAAAAGAAGTTTCAAAGGTTTCTCTCAATTATTTGGTAAGTACCAGCTTGGTTACTCAACTGTACTATCTATCTATACTATATTAAAATCACGAAGGCTCATAGCGAAATGTCGTTTGTCTTTTTTGCCCTTTAAAAATAAAGTTCACATTGGGCAAAATAGTCATTCTAATTAATTTCCTAATATTTAGGAATAGTCATTTAATTATTTCACTAATATCTAAGAATAGTCATTTAGTTTTAAAAATGTAATCTCAATTGTTCGAGTTACATATCAATCGTGCAGGTTTATTTTTTAATAATTAAAAAAGACTATTGTTTCAATCATCTTATCCGTGAAATAATATGAATCGATAACGATGAGAATGAAGATACACAAAAAAACTTAGAGCAAACTGTGATGACCTAAAATGTCATCTTCTGTTTTAGAATTCGATTCCATATTTCGAGGCCTTAAAAATCTCATTTTATCTCTCCTCGGTTTGCATGCACAGTCGGGGCGTGCATCCGGAATGTTTTATATGAAAAATGGAAGAAATAATAATTTTTGGCCTAAAAAGTTAATTTTTGTCGACTTCGGTCAACGTTTGAGTAAACAGACCCGGACCCGTGATTGGACGGTCCCGGTAGGTCCGTAGTAAAATATGGGACCTGGGCGTACGCCCGGAATCAGATTCCGAGGTCCTAAGCCCGAGAAATGAATTTTTGATAAAAATTGTAAGAGTTCTTATATATTTTAAATAAGGAAAGATTTCTAGTAAAATTAAATGACTATTCTTAGATATTAGCGAAATAATTAAATGACTATTCCTAAATATTAGGAAATTAATTAGAATGACTATTTTGCCCAATGTGAACTCTATTTTTAAAGGGCAAAAAAGACAAACGACATTTCGCTAAGGGCCTTCGTGCTTTTAATATAGTATAGATAAGAACTCTTAATATTTAGGACTTTAAAAATAATAAAAGTTTACCTTATTTAAATTATTTCCTCATTTAAATTAACATACTTTTCATATTGAGATAATATGAATTATATATTCTTTGACGAGTGTGGAACTCATTTGAGGGACAAAGAGTAGGTTTATTATTTAAAACTTTAAATCAAAAGATTCAAACGCCATTAGTTATGTATTTTAGTTTTAATATAGTTTTGAAAGTTTGAAATTCTAAAAAAGAATTTCTTGGTTTAGGATTTTTGTTGTCTTTTTATACTTCGTGTGTTTTTAGGCTCGTGATGATCTTTAGTTATGTATATAACTATAAAACTCATGACAAATATCAATACTAATAGTAAGATTCTCATGATAAAGCCATCAAAATAATTAAAATGATCATATTTCAGCAAAATTATTCGTGAATTAAGAGAGATTATATCCAGTCAGTTGAATTCAAATACCATCACTAAATATTATCAAAAAATTAAAACGTATATGCGTATAAAAATAAATATTGCAAACACTTTTATAATGATTTATCTGAATGCACAGTACATGAAATGTTAATAGATTTTATACATTTTGAGAATTATATTACATAACGATCTTCATGTTTGTTAAGATAATAATAAATATTAATTTTTTTACCTTAATTTTTATGATAATTTTTTTTTTAAAACACGTGTAGTTGGGTTTAAACAACACCCATCCGATTAAATTATTTGTATGATAGTTAAACCTAATAATATGGAGTCTTTTTTATTTTTTGTATTTTCAGTAAGGAATAAGATTCATATAATGTACTTGAGCAAATAAAATTTATTCTTTAAGGCCTTGAATTAACATATGTGGTTGGAAGAGTGTGACGTATACTCAAGGATAAAAATAAGAAAGAAAATGACAATAAATGATAATTACCTAAGTTAGAATACATAGTTGGAAGAGAATACTGAGATACTAAAAACGAGAAAGTAAGTATATCATACTATAAATGATACGGATGTGGCAAAATCAATTCATTTTTTAGTAACTCGTCTAACACGCCAAAGTTAAGCAAATTGAATAATGAGCCGTTTATTGACTTGACTCAACATATTGAACTCAAAATGACATATGGGGTCAAAATAGTATAATCAACAAAAATACAACCAAACTTAAACATATAAACTCAAATTTGGAGATTAGAATTATGTAAAGTTGAAAGACCGTAAGCTAATAATTTAAACAAATATTAGCTTTCATGTTTTTTTTTTTTGATTGTCATATGTTACTTTTTTTGTGTCTCCTGCAGTGTACAAAGAAGAGATTGAAGAAGTGGAAATGGAGATGGAAATAGGGAATCCAACAGATGTGAAACATGTAACACATATAGGATATGATGGATCCACAAAAATAATTAACCCTATCAAAGGCTGGGATAATTCAAAAGCACCTGAATTACTTTCTTTTCCTAATTCAATCTCCATTAAACAATTTGAGCATGCTATGGCTTCCCAGGCTAATGGATCCTCTAGGTTTTAGTAGCGATATATTTGATCTACCTTTGTCTTCCATTTTTCTTCATGTAAGTTTTTTTTTTGATTTTTTTGAGGTTGCTCCCTTGTGATTAGGAGGTCACGGGTTCGAGCAGTGTAAACATGCTCTTGTAAAAATACAAGGTAAGGCTACATAGATCCTTGCGTGGTCCGGTCCTTCCCCGAAGCCCGTGCATAACGGGAGCTTAGTGTATTGGGCTGCCCTTCTTTTTATTAGGTTTTCTTTATTTCTTGATCGTGAAGATTTTTTTTTTTTTTTTGTGTCATAATGGATTTGGAAATGGCCTCAGTTGAGGTGTTCGGTTGATTGTTGAGGACAAGTTAAAGGTGCCGTTTATGTATTTTGCCTTAATAATACAAAGTGATGAATAATACAATTACGATGAGCAAAAAAACAAAAAAAGAGGAATAAAAATATAAATTTCAGGAAAAATATAAAAATACAAGAGTTATTTTTATAATTAGAATTACGATGAGGGTCCTCTATATAATTATCTTTCGTGGCGACTAAAGTTGCTACTAAAAATAAAAAATATCGCCACAAAAGCCGCATACGTGGTCTCGCCCCTTCAAGTAGCGACCTAGTCGCCTAAAAGTCGGTGGCCATATTTTCCTTTAGTGGCTACTAGTCGGGACTAAAAGTAACTATTTCATTTTGACATTTTCCTTCAGTGGCGTTATTATTAAAGTCATCACAAAAAGAATATATCATTTGTAGCGACCAAAGTTGCTACTAAAAGTAGATAATGTTGCCATCAAAAGTCGGCATGGTTGGTTGCCCCTTCTAGTTATATGAACAACCTAATTGTTTCTACTTGACAACCTTACAATTATTAATTTGACAAACTTAAGTTTTTAAAAATAAATAAATTTGTTTAAGCATATTAGTACATGAATAGGCGATTCCAAAAATACTTAAGCGATTTAAGAAATATAAATAGACGATCTCGAGCATTACATAGGTTCATTCTCAAAGATGATGTTATTACTTTTTCTTATTTTAATTATTTTAAAACATTTACTAATTATTTCCCCATACATAGTTTAGTTTAAAAATAGATTACAACAATAAAAAATTATTCCTGATTGGAAGAGATCATACTACATGATGGATAGATATTATATACGAGATATTACAAAGTACATAAATAACCTCGTTGTTTCTGCTTCACAACCTTCAAATAATTTGACAAACTTAAAATTTCTAAAAAAAGTTACATAAGGATGTTAAGACTAGGGCCGTGCATAATTTGGTAAATACCGAATTACCGTATCGAAATCGAAAATTTTGGTATTTGGTATTCGGTATGGTATTTGGTTTAAGTTTAAAAAAAAATATGGTATTAGGTATGGTATTTGGTATTTTTTAATGAAATACTGAAATATCCATACCGTACCGAAATATATATTATATTACACAAAACACATATTATTAATTATAACATAAATATAAAAAATCGAAATTTTACTTTTCTTTATTCTCTAAATTCATCAATTAACTCTAAGCAAGTAAGAAGATATTTCTAATGATCAAATTTATTCCTTTATGTGTAGTTTTCTCTCTCTAGGTTGATATTTGCTGGTTTTAGACAAAACTTTTGTCAACAAACATTTTCTGTTTTGTACTTTTGAGTACTTTAATTAAGAATATTATAGTTTATGACTCTATGCACTTGGTAGTATTCAAACCGAATAAACCGAAATTACCGAACCGAATTAACCGAAACGAAAAAGAGAAAAACCGAACCATACCGAATTTAATTAGGTACGGTATTGGTATAGCATATTAAGAAATCGAATACCGAAAATACCGAACCGAAATGTCTAAATACCGTACTGTACCGACCAACGAACACCCATAATTAAGACTACAATTTTCAAAATATTTTAGACAAAAGTATCTCGATTTTAAAATCCCTTTCTTATAACATATTAGTACATGAATATAGGCAATTCCATATATAATCATAGTCGACTTAAATATGTCAAAGGCAGTTATATTCTTTTTCAAAGATGATTTTATTGTTTTATCTTATTTTATTTTATTTTGAAATATTTACATATTGAAGCATACATAATTTAGTTTAAAAAATAGATCACAACAAAACAATTTGCTGTTAAATTAATTTTTACTGCTCATAAAACAAAACACTTTTAATTTCTATATCTTGTATATACTAATACATGTAGTATTATACCATCAAAGCATACATGAGACTGCTTCTTTCTTAATCAGAGGTCGTGGTTTCGAGAGCACTTCCCCGAAATGGGACACTACATGGTACGAATCCGGATATTCCTCAATGGGTCCTACGCGGCACGAATTCGAATATCCCCTGAATTGAGCCCTATATGGTATGAATCCTGATATAGTCGGACTCCAATACGATTAAACCAAAAACAAAGGGTGATTTTTAAAAATAGCCAGATTTACAAATGGTCGTTCAAAAATAGCCCAATTTCAAAAGTAATCGAAATTTAGCCACTTTTTATGTAAAGATAAATCTGAGCGAAAACACTGTTCAAAACCCGGAAAATACTCCAGTATATTATGCTGGAGTTCCAGCATAAGTATTCTTGAACTCCAGCATATTATACTGGAGTTCTAGGATATTATGCTGGAACTCCAGCATAATATGATGGAGTTCCAGCATAAATACACTAGAACTCCAGCATAATATAGTTCCAGCAAGTATAATGGTCCAATATAATATACTGGAGTTTGGAGCACCAGTGCTCCAGTCTCCAGTATATTATACTGGAGCCAGCAAAATATACCGGTCCAGCATAATATGCTGGAGTTCATACACAAGTGCACCGAACTCCAGTATATTATGCTGGACCGGTCTCTATTGCAGCAAAACGGTGGCTATTTTTCATTGACTTGGTAAACACTGGCTATTTTTGATTGACCAGTCCGAAAACCGGTTATACCCTGAAATTTTGGCAAAAACAAATGTAGTATTATACTAATATTTTTCAGATCACCGTTTCCGCTTCTCCTTCATCCAATACCAGGGGACATTTCCCCTCCTATTTTACAAAATTTTCTCCATAGACTCTCTCTATCTCCCATTTGCAAAACCCATTTGCGGATTTGGTATTATAATGTATTTATTTTCTATTTATCTTTTATATTTTGAGATGTTATGTTTTTTGCAGAAAATAACCAGTTTTCAGCTCATAATATTGTTGCAGAAAATATAAAAAGTTGTGAGATTGGAAGGAAAATGGGGTTCTTGGTTACAACTCTAATATTTGTAGTGGTGGGAGTTATTGCATGTTTCTGTGCTGGAATCTGCTGCAACAGAGGGCCTTCCACTAATCTGTATGCTCTAATTTCTTCCTCATTGTCTACATTACCTTCACATTGTTTTTTATTTTTGGGCCTATTGTTGTTGATTATTCTGCAGGCTGCTTGATTAAACCAGCTTTATTATCAGAAATTAGTGTCTGTTTACTGTATTAGAGATTCACTTTTTACTAAAGTTAGTAACTTTTTTGTTTTAACTGAACTAATTGATGTTGATTAATTGCTCCCTCCGTTTAAGAAAGAATGAACCTATTTCATTTTTAGTCCATTTAAAAAAGAAATCCTTTTCTAAATTTGAAAAACTGCAACTTTAAACTTCTCATTTTACCCCTAATGAGATAATTTACAGCCACAAAAATGTTTTAGACCACATGTTTTAAAAGTCTTCCGCTCTTGTTAAACTCCTTACCTAGTCAAATAGGTTCATTCTTTTTAAGAAGGAGGAGTATATGATATCATTGATCAGAAATAGAATTAGAATATTGTACTTCTTTTTTATGCTTCTTTGATATTGCATCAGTTGTCTATTTCGTTTGTTGCTCAGATTGATTGGAGAAGTCTGTCCATTTTTTACCTTTGTTATGGTGGTGTCCAGCCAGCTTTAGCGCAGCTCCATTATTCCGCTAAGTACTTGCATCCTTTCACCCATACAAAGTGTACTATTCACTTTGGCGGATTGGAAATCACCTAGATTTTTAGAGTCTGTATCCGGTGATAATGATTTGAGCACAAGATTGTTGAATGATTTATGCTGAAACTTTTTTGATCCTTTGATCACCTCTGATTTGGAATAGTCTGGGAATTTCTGAATAGGTTTGAGATAACAGACACTCGGGGAGATATTATACGAAAAAGTCAGAGCATCGACTTCACCCATGCTCTTCTGACTATCGTGACATTGAATAAACCTTCAAGACTTAAGCTTTAAAATTTTACACATTAATATTCCTTACATTGAGGTCCCTCATGTTTAAGTTCTAAGTTAGTTTAATTCAAAATGCTATATGTTTTATGTGTTGCTTATAATTGGATCAAAGGCAGCACAAAATTTCTAAATTCCCCTTTTTTAAGGCTTCCTTAGAATACTTTGTAATTTGCATGATTATTAGTAAGTCAAATATCAGTTTAATTGCTTAAATGGTCCCATTATAATCACTTCTTTGCTCAAACCTCCTAATGTTAAGATTGCAACTAACAAAAAGCATATTCTTTACAGAGTTAAGTATTTGAAGATCAGTATAGAACAAACCATTTGAACAGTAACTTTGAGCTCTGTTGCTACATCTCTAACTGAAGTTTGGTGGTGCAGGTTACACCTGACATTGATTATAACTGCTACAGTATGCTGTTGGATGATGTGAGTCTCTCTATCTCTATCACCCCCCCCCCCCCCTCTCACTCTCTCTCATTCACACACCACACTCAGACACACAGTGCGAACAAACCCCCACACACAAAAAAGGAAAAAAGAAAAAGAAAACACACTCTTAACATGCATGGGGTCAATAAAAAAAACAAGACATGGTACATATTGCCATATTTCTTGAATGTTGAAGCATGACTTCACGTGTTTGACCTGAAACGAGAAACTAGTTAACTCCTATTCTGAATTTTCTACATCGCATTGCATTGTTTAAAAGTTTTGATGTTTAAAGGGGTTGTATTGTTAATCACCCATTTATTATATGTATTATGTAGACTACCTTTCCGCTGATACGTACATATTTTGGTTGGTTACTTGTTTTATATATCGCTTGATAAACTAGACAGTGGGTTGTTTGATTTTTCTAGTTTTCGATATTGGGATATTGATGCTACAATGAAGAACATATGGTCATTTGAGGAGTTGGCTGGTTATGTAATTGAACTGTGTGCGCAATAATCATGATTCTAGGATAGATGACTGTTGTGACCATTTCATCTAAAAGTTTAAACTTTTGAGAGAACACACTTTTATTTGTTTAATTATGTCTTCAACACACCTTCTCACATGCACGCTTGATACTTTTTTGTGTATCAAGCACGTGAAAGTTTCTTTTGATAATGGGTGGCTATGAACTTGAACTGAGGACCTATGCTTGCTTTGATATCATGTTGAACTCTATGCTCATCACAGCCCCTTGAAATGCTTGTTTTCTGAGAAATCAGAGGAAATAAGGACATTTATAGGTTTTTTCCATCATCTGATGATTGCAAATGGTAGTGCGCCATGTTAACCTTTTAATGAGTGGATATGGGCTTGTTGTGAGCTTGTTTGAGATTGATTGCTTTATGGAACTCTAGCAGTGGATAATGGCCAGAATATACCTCTTTTCTTCTGTTAAAGAAGCATCGCGTAAAAAAGAATTAAATAGAAAGCCCCGTGTAATTTGGTCAGTTTTCTGCACAAGCCACTGGAATTCTCCTCCTGCTGGAAGGCTGTATTGTTGACGGATTAGTCACCTTTTGAAGATGTCGCTAGTTCTGGTTGCCCTACAGCATTGGAGAAAGTACTACTTATTGTTTGGTGTTGTCATGCTTTCTTAGCCTTGAAATAATGTCATTTTCACTTGGGACTTTAAAAAGTAGTAGTTGGATTACTGCTACTTGCAGCTTGAATTACCATAAGTTCTTTTAGTATGCTAGCGTTCGGATATAACAAGTGAGAGGTTTAAGTAATGACACTCAACCAACATGAGTGACATCTCGATGGAATGTTAACTGTTTCTAACACTTTTATTGTTCTTATGGATAGGTGGGCGATTGTGTATCTTGCACAGTTGAAACCACTCATCGTACCAATCTTGAGCGAAGGAGAATGAGATGCTTATGGAATCCAGCAGCCATCCGTTATTAAAGGAGGATTGATGAGAGGAAGAAGTATTTTGTGGCATGTAGTAGCTGAAGATACTGTTGTATCAAAATTTCTGTGTATTTGTAGTTGGTGGAAGTAATTTTCATTCGTATTGTAGATTCATAACATGTTTTCTAGTTCGAAATCCTTTTGGGGATGTTTTTCTGAGCTTTGGACTAATGGCAAAAATAACAGATGGATGATGTAACTAGTAGTACTTACCCTCTGCTGCTGTAATAAAATCATTTTCCATCTGCATTATTTTTTTTCTTTTAAGAGAACATATATATTCTTCTTTGTGGGCAAAGTTACCTGGTAATTTGAACGGGTAGAAAGTAGAAGGTACTCGGTGAAATAGTTAAGCTGCACGCAAACTGGGTAGATGACGGCGCCTTCCATGGTCAATGAAAGGCAAATTCACATTTTTCCACTTTTCTAGTTGAAGAAAATCCTATTCAAATATTTTTCAGAAGTTTAATTTTTAGAATATTATTAAGCTTTTGTTCAGATCACCTATATAATATTTGAAGGTTACTAGCAATATATTAATGCTAAGGTAATTTATCAAATTGTTAAGACTATAAAAAAAATATGTGAAAAAGACAAGAATTATATGACAAGTTTAAGTGCAAGTTTATGAATGCAATATATTATGAAATAACCAGATCCATAATTATAAAATCTTAAGAGGTTGTTTGTTACAGAATAGTCACAGAGAAATTATAATAATGCTGAAAATAATAAATATGCAAAAATTCTGCAATTTTAAAAAAAGGAAAAAGCAAAATGATAGGGCGCGTTTACCACATGGACTTACTGTTCGAAAAATAAAAATAAAAAAATAAAAGAGGTCACGTCAAAGACACCTCCCTCTAGAGTCCAGAGCGGCGAAAAAAATGAGAAAAAACGACCAGAAAAATCATCAGAATTCCTAAAAATGTCCAATTAATTTCACATTTGAATGTCTCCTCTTCTCCCTCTGTATCCCAATCCAACAAAATTGCGGAACAGATCAAAAGGCTTAGGGTTAAGCTTTTTGAAATTCTCAAAAATCAATTCATTCCGCAAAATGGTGGTGCCTTTATTACAGGCACCGGAATTTAGGAAATTAAGGAGATCAGCTTTAGTATTGGGCCTCTCCAATGCGCTTATAATAATAATGGGAACTGGTATTGTAATTATTACGCGTTATTCGTGTGGAGAAAAGGATATTGCGCCTGTTTTTGTTATAATGATGGCTAGTTTTGTAAGAATTGGTGCTATGATTGGAACTGGTATTGCTCAACAAGATACTGCTTCTAGTATTTTAACTTCTCAGTCCGATTTGCCTGATTCTCAAGCTGCTATTCGACACCAAAGACGGGTATAAAAATTAACCTTTTTTTCCTTCTTTTACAGTAGTTTTGATTATGTGCAATGGTGAAAAATGCGAATTTTTTAGTACTATTATGGTATATGTTTCATTTCATGTGGCGGTGTTTTACTGAACATTGGAAATTGAAGCATTAATTTGACTTAGATATGGGAAAAAGTTGGTTTAGGGATTATATTAGTGACAGTGGAAGAAAATGTTGCAGTGGTTTGTTTTTATTTAATAAATGATGACATGAGTTGAGTTTAAATGGAAAACTGAGGATTCATATGGACGATCCCAACTTGTTTGAGACTCAAGCGTAGTTGTTGTCTTTAAGAAGTTTATTTGATGAAGAACTTTACATCAAAGTTCAGCTATTTTTCATGCGGAATGAGACTTTGAAAGAAATTTGAATGTATTTTTTCATAGCTTTGATCCAAAGAAGAAAGCGATTGTAGAGTTAAGAGGCTTGTACCTACTCGTTTCTTAGGTGATGTTACAAGATTATCACAAAAGCATTACATGAGAGAAGAAAGGTGGTCATTGGATTGAAAGCAATTTACTTCCACTGTTCCACAAATTTCAGTCAATATTTGATCTTGGCTGGGATACAAGAATGTAAAGCTGGTGGCTTTCCTTTAGTATTGCCATACACCTTAAAAGGCTGCTGTAACTAGTTGGCAAGGGCATATGAGGTGATGCCTCAAGTCCATAATGGATGACGGTGCCTAGGTGCGTCATTGGGTAACACAGAAAGAAAGGAATTGCAAGTTTTTCGAAGGAGGATCAGAGGCATCAATTTGTTTGAGTCTAGATGTTCACAGGCTAATAATTTTTTGTGTTCGCTGAAACTTGTGAATGAACTTTGACACTTTTCTGGACTTCATAGACTCTTTGCATATGTAAAGGAGTTATAGTCTTTTACTTTGATGTAGATATTTAGCACATTATTCGTGGTGCTTCTACTGTACAAATTACCTTACTTGTATATAATAAAACATATTCAGTAACATTTGGAATAAATTAATTATCCATCTCCATCATCAGTATCAGCATCACCACCACCAAGACCCAATACAGATGTGAATCCACGAGTATTCAGAATGTCAGTCGCATGGTGTATGGATTGATCATAAAATGCATATTACAGCTTGTATTGAATTGTATCATAACTCATATTTTATGAGATATGATAATAATGGTTAAAACTAAACCAAGAAAAGAGAGAAAAGAATTTGACTTAAAAGGTTTCTACACAGTTGTTGCTTGTCTATTCCTTTGTATGGTAGTTCCTTGTAGTTCCCTTTTGAAATAGGGGGATTTAAACGGTTGGTTTCCTATTATACAAGAGTATTTTAGAGTAGCTAGTTGATCCTTGAATCTGTTCCATGTAGGCATCTTAACACAATTGGATGTATCACCTTCTATACACCTTTATATTTTTTCTGCAAGGTAGGGTCTGCTTAAAATTTTACCTGAATAATCCCAATTTTATTTGCGCACACAGCTGGATTAGACATGCCTAGTATTTATTTAACAGATCCAGACGTCATAATTAGCCTTTTAGACAGATCTGCTGCTCTTTCTCTCCTCTGGTTTTTAGCATTCGCATGTGTATTTATTTTATGTTTGTTGATTTGGACTGTATCTTATGGATGAAAGAAATGGCACTGTCATCGGAGGGCATCAAGATATTTGAGCATGTGATTTTTTCCTAATATAAAGATTATAATTGCAACATCTAGCCAGACATATGCAACTTTTGTTTATTGTTTAAGATTTAAACAGATTTTAATGCCAGCCTGCTGCTTTAGTATGTTATTACTTTATTTTGGCAAGACATATTCATCTGCTGTGATGGGCATGTGATAAAATTATTCTCCTTTACCAAGTATTCTCTACGTGTAAAATCATTAGAGTCCTCTGAAAGACATTTCTTGTTTGTAACATATTTTTGGGTTTTACGTCCTGATTACAGAGGAAATATAGGAGACTGTTATTGTGGACCCGAATTGCCTCAGTAATTACAGTGGTGCAGCTTCTTGGGGCTGTTTTTCTTTTGGTCAGTGTCACAAATCTTTTGCATCGTGATACAACATCAAGCAACTGTCTGAGAGGTGATATGGAATTGTATGCGTGCCTTCTTGAAAATTTCGATCTAATTACAATATTTTACCTTATCTTCGCTTTTTCATTCTTTTATTGCCTGCTTAGTTAAACCTGACTACTATGTTTGTAAATAACACAATTAACCAACATCTTTTATTTCAGTCATCAAACTGAAAATACTTGTGAAAGTATCTTGCAGGGCTTCTCTCAAATGGTTCGAGGTGGCAACGCAACATGCTTATTCTTTTTATGGTTATTATATCTTACGTGGCTCCAGTACAATGTTTTGCTGGAGCCGAGGTCTTGAGATGGAGGTCTTTCTATGCAACAGAAGATAATGCATGGAAGGCACATTATAGGGAGGTATTTGATCATGGCATTCGTGAAGCTTTGTGCTGTCTGGGACGGTTCAAATACTTGTAGGCCTCTCTGCATATGTTGACCGCAGGATTTGAATTGTCATTGAGATTGTTTAACCCGCTTTCTTTGTTACTCTGTTTCCTGCATAGGACTGTGCTAGAGGAAGATGAAGTTTGTTCTGTGGCACAGTTACTTGGTGATCTTGTGACTTACCGTGCATCTGGGACAGGTCATTTGGAGCTCTTAGCAGGTTAGTGCTGTTGTAGGGGTCTGTGTTTTACTTTTACGTATTCTTTATTTGGTACATGTAAAGTATACAGTTCACCATTCTATAGAAAGTGTTGAAGAATATGTAGGGTGGTGCAAGACCTTAAAAAATCCTTCTGGATGCCTTTTATACTTGATTGTGGACATGAAAGGTTCTAAAAAAACAAAGCTGTTCTATTATTGTATTATGTATTCTAACATCTCTTCCAAAATCATGCTGGTTGAACATATATCTGGAGAAGCGTATCCCCAATTTCCAAACTCACGAGGATACCTCTTTAGTTTGTTACGTGCATTCTTGTGCAAGCATATCTGACAGTAGGGATGTTAGAGAAACAGAAATAAAATAATCATGGGTTCTTTCCTCGCTCTCAAACCTTCACTCACCCAAAAAAAGGGCAAAAGGGACATAGGATTATGTACATTTATCCACAACTAGTTTAGGTCCTTTAGGATGTTTGGGTGCTGCAGTTCTTTCAGAATGTTGCAATTCAGATGTTTGGAATGATTTGTACAAGGAAAAAGGTGTATTAATTAAGAAATAGTTATACAAGAAGTCACAAAGTTTCTTGTTGAAAATCAAATGGAAAAGAATAAAAAGGTCATTTGAAAAAATTAGAGATTTTAATCAGAGGGAGCTAAGAGGAGAATTCTTGTTCATTTGACATGATCAAGGTTTTGTGTATTGTTTTGCGATCCTTTTCTTCGGTAATTTCTCCTCCAACATTACAGTAAAAATGTAGTGATGAATGCTAGAAGTGCTTTAAGTATTGGATTTGTTTTCTACTTGCTCGATTCGTACTTATTCACTTTGGAAAAAAGCTTATCTCTTTCTATCAGTAAGGTAAAAGAAAATGATCTCTTCTTGATATTCAGGACTAGCTTTATTGCAGAATCCACGTTCATTCTCTAAATTGTATGAAGAGTCAATGATCGTACCCATGGAAAGGATGCGCGAGGCTGCTTTCTTTCATCCGTTTGCTGAAGCAGCCTACACGGTATGGCAACAAGGCATTTCAATTTGACTTGATTTTCGTTCTCCTTATTTTGATGTGGAATGGTCAATTGCAGGGTCTATTACTTGATATAGGAAGAAATCCTGTACTTTTTTCATGTTCATGGCTCTATAGGCAAGGCATTCTTGCTCCCTGGCTATGGAACAGGTAAGACACCTATTGCTATATCTTGTTTGTCGATCAGCAACTTTGGATTGTTAAAGCATGAAGCAACATTTGCTTTGTAAAGTTGAAAAGAAAGGGTTTCAGTGGAAAAACATAGAAGTTCATTTGGCCGCAAGTCATAAGCTTGCATATGGTTGGATTATACATGGGGAAAAATACCAAGAATGAAGGGACTCCTCTAGGAGTTGACAGGATGTAAGATCTGGAATATGAAATAGAAGATGCTCTAAATTTATGAGCAAAAAGGATCGGCAATTTTGTACAAGTTGCCAGAAAATATGAGTTTAATGTTTTATGGAAGGGACTCGAGCTCTGTACTATGTGGATAGAGGGAGCATGAACGAGGTAGTTTATGCTTTTTCATCCTCACTATCTGGTGACACAAACAAATGATGATTCCCTTAAATAGACCATATACAAGCTCCAACTGTGGCTAGTAAAAGAAGTAAGCTTCTTCAGATCACCTCGAAGAGCTTTGGTTTAAAGGAACTCTCTGCTTTGACTTTTTAAATCTGAAAGATCAAGATGCTCATCACTCTTAAGTATCCTAAAAGCAAGTTGGAGTATCAGACATACATACACGGTACGATCCGTGGTGCATGATAACAACTGCTTGCTCCACTCAGGGGGGCTTCAAATGTGTGTCTAGTCTAGTACTGGTGCCAGCAACTGATTTTATCATAAAAGGATGAATAATTACCTAGATTCTTCTAGCTTTCTTGATTTATATTCAGAGATCTGATAATTTAAGATCCAGCACAATCAAATGAAGGTTCCTGCTAAGGATTATTGACTTCATTAAATCTGCTTCATTGGACAAATCACGAACCCTTATTTTTGTGACACTAAGTTATTTTCAAATTGTTGTTTGATTGTTATCATGGTTACTTGATTCTTCTTTTCTTTTTTGAAATAACATTCTTTTGATGTAGGCGACCTTTACTCGAAGGTGACAACTGGTGGCGAGGTCATGCTGCAGCCTTCTTGAAACATGTTCATTTGTCAGCACATATGCTCAGAAAAGGACGTGTTAATCAAGTAAGTCTAGCTTTAGATCTATAGGCTATTTTAAGCTGCTGATATTTTGCAATGACATTCCTAAGCTCTGATCCGTGATCACCTAACCATCCAGCTTTGGTGCTAATAGAGTTTAGTGTAATTATTTACTGATTGTACAAGTTACCTTTGTAATATCACCACCAGTTTTTGATAAGAACCAGTTTATCAGGATATTGTGTCCGCTTATCTATTTGGTTGTATGTTTCTAAGGTCATATTGAAACGATGTGATCACCTTACCATGTGAACTATATTTTTGATTCTAAGTTATTTGTAAACCATGTGAGGTCTGAACTCTGTCAGTTTGTCATTTAAGGCCTGTAATTTCATAAATTTGAATTGCTTTAAGCCTAGTTTTGAAAAGCGTCCGCTTGTGTGAGGCAATGCAACTTCACTGAAGTGTATGCTTAGACAGGAGAAGCTCAAGACTTCAAGATAAAAAAACATTGTTTTTGTCTTTAGCAAGCCCATCTCATCGTAAAATGCGGGGAAAGAAGATAAGGCAGGGGTGTTAGATTATCCCGGTTGAGGAGATCGGCGACATTGAACTATAACATAAGTGTTAGGAACACTTCCTTCGATTTACCTAGGCCTGCTGTTAGGAGCGTCGCACGAAGTTTGCTATATGGAATCTGTTATGAGAAGTGGAGAAAAGGTTAACATGATGGAAGAAAAGATATTTAGGGAACATGAGGGTCCTAATCAAGAGCACCTTGTTTAGCATACCAACATATTACATGTCTCTCATGTGCACACTTTCTGTTACTGAAAAGTTGAAAAGATACCAAAAAAATTTCCTTGTGGGAGTTTGAAGGAGTGGAAGAGTCTTTTGTATAAATTAGTAAACCTTCTTATTTTATGTTCATTCTTGGATCATATATGACATTCCATTAGTACTAGACAGGGGCGTACACAGAACTTTTTGTAAGCGGTGTCGTATTTACATAAATAAAAAAAGTATTATTTAACATTATTTTACCTCAAGTTAAAAGCCTCCGTAGCCTCAAATGTTTAACAACAAGCTCCTCAAAGATCTTCAAAAAATATGTCTAGGTACAGATTCAAACCAACGACCTTTACAAGCCCAGACCAGCGGACCAAGAAGCACTATCTGCTAGGAAGCGGTGTTTACTATATATTGCTTTACTTTTGCAGAATATTAGTATAAACATTTAATATTTTTTTCCAGCGATGACATGTTACTTTTGTAGAGAATCATGTTTTTGTATGACATTTCTCTCTTACAAAAAAATGTTCCTTTTATGACGTTTCTTTAACTTTTATGTTTGTCTAGTATGCGGGAATTTCCTCTCCCATTTATTTAATAAAACTTAATACTTCACAAGTGAAAATTTCTAATCCCTTTTTGCTGCTGAAAAGGGAATGGAATCTGTCTGAGCAGTAAGAAGTTTAGTAGAGGAATGGACGATATAAAGGCTTCGATTAACATAGTAGTGATTTCCAGGCAACAATTCCTCTACATCCCTCAAAAGTTTGCCATGCCTATTTTTTTGAATATTGTGAATCAAGTGAACCATGAGTACTAAAACATGTCTTATTTTGGATTTTTTTTTCTTTTTTGGCAGAAATAGGTTATGTATATTATTGTTCCTTAGATATTGTCTTTCATTTTTCTTATCCAGAAAAGAAATATTGTCTTTCATTTCAGAGAAATAATATCTTCTATATCTCTTTTTCAGGGAAAGTGTAAAGCAGCATACTTTATTGTAGTTTTGCATAATGTGAAATCCGTTGTAATTGCTGTGAGGGGAACTGAGACCCCTGAAGACCTCATAACTGATGGTTTAGGCAGGGAATGCTGCCTTACTGAAGGAGATTTAGATAGCCTGCTACAGTAATCTCTCTCCCTCCCTCCCTCCCTCCCTCCCTCTCTCTCTCTCTCTCTCTCTCTCTCTCTCTCATTTTGGTCCTTTCTTGTTGCACATGCACGCAAATCCGCTTCTGGCATCACTTTCCGACATCCTTTGACTGCCTTCCTTTTACCATTATATCGTTTTTTGTCTGTTTTACATTTCTATCAATGTGTTTTACGTAAGCTAGAGTTCATTCCTGTAAGTCCGCACTAAAATTCACATGTCAACCTCAAAATAGAGTTACGCGTGCCGGAGAGCATTGAGTATATTGTTGTTCGTAAATTCTGTAAAAATTTCCAAACAGTTTTAAAAAGGTTTGGATCGGTCCACCCATTGCCTAAAGATCTTGTGTTGGATGTTTAGATTCTTTCATAGTACGGAGAAGGGGGAGGTGTCAGAATCCCAAGTCAGTTAAGTGTATAGGATGTAATTTCCTTATATAGTCTTAGGTAATCATTGCTCTTGAGCTAACTTTTGGAGTTGAGTTGGGTCCATTGTCCATTTTCTCTATAGAATCAATGTTATATAAAATCCAAATGAGTAGTAACACTTTATACTGTTCAACCTAAAGCTAAAACCATAGAAGATGAAGGAAAAATGATCTATAAGCACATAATAGAATTACTGTTTGTTACACTGAGGAACCAGGAAGAGATTGAACATTCGCTGTAGTAATGTGATGTGATTTTCTTTTTGCTTCCATTGCTGCCTAAATTTGCCGTACTTGGTTTCTGCATAGGATCTATGCATTCAGCACTAGTTGATGATTCTCCTGTTTTTTTCCCTCTTTTAATACACCATTCTTTTTCAGTGGCAGTCATTTTGACCCGTGCATTCGTCAAAGGGTGGTTTCATCCAAACCACACTATGCACACTCAGGAGTAGTTGAGGCCGCACGTGATCTTTACATGCAAGTAGATGGAAATTCTGAAGATGGTATAGTGCATTGTTTTCTGTACTATTTATTTTCCCTGTTTTTCTCTGGAACAATTTTAGAACATCCAATTTTGTACTGTTGTTTCACTTGTACAACTTACAAGCAATCTCTTGCTGTATTTTGGTGAAAGCACGGGCTAAATGCTAGTATTTGTTTGTGACCTGAAATCATTCGTAGCATCTAGTACACTGAGAGTAGTTATTAGTGCTAGAATTGCAGGTTGATATGTTTGATAAGGAGTATATGTAGCCAAGGCCGTTATATAAGGTTGTCATCATGCTCCAACAAACTTACCAAGAGCTAGAAGTTCTTGTGCACATGGGTATTACTTTAAAGTCCTGAACTGCTGAACATGAGGGGGAATGAAATTGTATAGGGAGGTGGTGGCTGAGCACCGTCCATCATTGCTCCTTGAAGACTGTCAAAACGGTATTTCACTGTGAAGATTATCCATCAGTGAAGTTCTACACTGGAAATTTCCTGTAGTCATGCCTGATTTGGAGATTTGACTGTCAAACAGGGTTCCGGAAGCTGTTGTAACTGGGGTTTCTAGCATGTGGAACCTGATAACAGGCTTGAAGGTGTCTTTGTTTTTATTCCCATTGGAAGCTAAAACTAACAGAGTGCTATGGAATGGGAGAGGTGGATGAGCGATTTATTCATGATCCACAACATGTGGGTCTTCTAAAACTGGCTGTTTAGGCTTGCAAAAAGAAGTGTTTTGTGGTGATAAGCTTAGTTGGACCCATTCACTTATTGCATCTGAACTTGTTTTGGGGAGTTGGGAATTTATGCAATGGTTTCTTTGATGTGGAAATTAACACGAGTAACCCATCATGATCTAATTACAGCATTATTTCATCTGTCTTGATGTACCCAGTGTCAAATGTGCATGGATGTAGATACTGTATGCAGATTCTAAATGCACTAAGAAATAGAAAACAAGTTGCACTGTCCCATACTTGATATATGCCTACACCTGTATTGAATTCGTAGACATAGACGAGTTTATTTAACATAGGTCAAGAGTCAATTTATCAAGTAAAGGTGTGTAAAATTCTTGTTGTATGCTAACTGAAGATGGATACATTTGCTGTAGAACTTGGATTTACTTGATTTGAGCACCAAAATCACCAGGATGCCTACTGATGCCAATGCAGAGATGGATGAGAGTGAGGTGTTGGATACGAGTTGGTCAGCGAGTTCCCATAGAAGACGACTGGTAAGGACGAGGGTCCTTCCAGAGAAGATGGCTACCAGTAACGACTATCTCTGAGTTTTGCAGAGATTTACTGTACGAAGAGGATTGGAAAACATGAAAGAAAGTTTAAGTTGGGTCCTCCTTTGGCCAAGACCATTGGGCTGAAAAAAATATGCCGAAATGGATTAATAAGCAATCACATTCGTTTTTCTCCAGCAAGATAGAGGAATGGCTCATAATGGGTCAGACTGCAACATTGCAGTGACTGGTTGAATGTCTAAACACGACGGGACCATGTTTAAACACTTCTAATGGGTCACTTAAGCCCAAGAAGGTGAAACTTTCTTTAGGTTAGACTGTATAGAACAACAAGATGGAGAAGAGAATCTACCCTGTAGTAAATGACTATTAATATACAATATTAGGAGTTCTAGGCCATGTATAATATGTTAAGTAGTACAATCCAAACACAGTTGATAGTTATTCTCAAACCAAATTTTGAACAAATCGCCGAGGATCTTGGCAATTATATTTTATTCCTGCTTAATTTGGTGTTTTTTTATCCCCTATATTATTTTTTTTCAGAATTTCAAACATAATACTGACATAATAATTATGGCTCTATTCTCTTCTTCCAAGTAAAAGTAAATTTAATGCCTGAAAGTGTACCCTCTATTATCTCTCTAAATACCGACCTATAATGATGTTGGTGATCCTCTTTCAACTTGCTTCAGTATTTTAACATAAAAGATTCATTTTGCAAGGGTTGACGCAAATTTGGTTTTAACTTTTCTTTCGCTATAATTCCAGCTTTAAAGGTAACAAATATCTTCTTACGCTGTCAGAAATAACTTCTATTTTCTGTTCTCTGCATCAGTTCTTGCTCATTCTTCTTGAGGTTTTTCACCTATGAAGTGTTATACCATTTGTCACAAATCTAGTTTAATTTATAGAGCTCAAGGTGCTATTACGGACGGCTAGGCAGCGTGTCATAAATTTCTCTATTTTGCTTCTTACAAGGAAGCTGTGGTTGAGTTGTTTCACCTATTATCAGTTTATTTTTCTTGATTCCTATGCTGATTAGTTCAAGGAGATGCTTAGTAGCTGATAACTATCTGCCTCTGATGAGTGCCCACATGTAGCTATGATATATTTTGTTATGAGATAAACTCAAACACGTTCATCATGCAGTGAATTGCTCCTTTATTCCTCTTTGAATCAATCCCCCACATCTACTATGATAATTTGTGAATATATGTGCGCTTCGTCTATATCAGGTGGATTTCTCTCGTCATTGCTGGGAGTAGGATGCGAGTGTGAGGGATATGGTGTGCGAATAGTGGGGCATTCCCTTGGAGGAGCTATTGCTGCATTACTAGGAATGAAGGTATGCAATTGTCAGCTAATGAAATGCATTCTTGGAACTTTTCTTCCATCATGTTTGAGCGTTCTTTGTATAGGACATATATTGCCGTTTTCTTTCCCCAACCCCTTCCCCTTTTGGTATCCAAAGAACGAAAGAAAAAAATATATTGCGCGATAATTGTATTGGTTTTTTGTCAGTGTCATTTTTGCTTCATTAAGCATCTGGATTCAGAATAATAGATGAGTATGGTCCAATCAAATCCACTGCTTTGTTTATCTAGCTGATCATCTTTGTTAAAGTCACTTTCTAACTTTGGTAAAGTGTTTTAACTAAATATAGTAATTTGATATTTTGATGGATTATAATCAGCTCCAATAATATGATGTCAATAGATATCATCAGCTATCCCTAAGGAATGATCTGAACTGGACTACATATCTTCAAAATATATATTACTTGAACGTGCAAGACCATCTAGTAGAAAACACAGTTTCTTTAACGGAAAAGGGCTTAAACTACCCCTATTGTTTGCTAAATGGTTTACTAGTACCCTCCGTCCATCTATCCGTCCGAAAAAGCACACGACGTTAATTCTATTAACAAAAATACCCCCACATCTAACGGCAGAATTGGTGGGCCTTTCATTTAGTGACGTGGCAATTTTTTACTGGGCCACGTGGCATTTTCATCCAAAAGCCAAATATGGGTCTTATTTCTACCCAATACCTGATCCAACCCTCTGGTTAAAACCCGAGTAAAAAAACTCCCCCCCCTCCCTCCCCAATTTTGTTCTCCCAATCTTGAAACGAAAATTAACAACAATGACAGCTTTTCAATTCCCTCTCCTTCTTCATTATTTTCAGTTTACTTCTCTTATTTCTCGCTTCGCAAGCCACCGCCCCACCAGCACAGTATCGTCGCCGCTACAATCGCTCTTCTCTCTCTTCCCTTCAATCCCTCCCTTTCTTCCAAAATCCCTGCTCTTTTCCTCCAGCTCCTTCACATCACGAGTTTAGGTGCTAATCTTCAAATTTTCAGTAAATAACATCAAAATCATCGTGTCTCCGATTTACTATGACGAGTATACTCGTCGCTTCTGCGATTGAGGATTTCTTTAGCCAAAATTTCATCCACCAAAATTTCCTGGTTTTGGGGTTAAAAAAGTTAACTTCTGCACATTCTTGTATAATATACCAACAGAATTAATACAATACATGATGCTAACGAGGCCTCTTTAGGGGAGAAACAGAGACTTACTCGACACCATGGTCCTTCAATTGGGAACAGCGAAGGGGCATTTGTAGGAGTTTCTCGGAGAATGCTCGTTAAAAATGGCAGGTCACACCAATGTTGGGTATTGGGTCGGATCAGGTATTGGGTAGAAATAAGACCCATATTTGGCTTTTGGATGAAAATGCCACGTGGCCCAGTAAAAAATTGCCACGTCACTAAATGAAAGGCCCTCCAATTCTGCCATTAGACGTGGGGGTATTTTTATTAATAGAATTAACGTCGTGTGCTTTTTCGGACGGATAGATGGACGGAGGGTACTAGTAAACCATTTAGCAAACAATAGGGGTAGTTTAGGCCCTTTTCCGTTTCTCTAATGGGTAACTGAACTGCTGGTTATACACCCTGAATTTTTGAATAAACTCTTTTTTGTGTTAACAGTTCCAGATTTGTTCAAGCAAAAAAGAATTTTATTGTTATGCTCTCTGGATTCAAAATCTTATCTTGGTGTTGTTTGTAGTGTTGTTTCTGCTTCATTGTCATCTTCCCTTGAGCCGGGGGTCTGTCGGAAACTGCCTCTCTACATTCAAAGGTAGGGGTAAGGTCTGCATAAACACTACCCCCCTCTACCCCCTCCCCCCCCACTTTGTAGGAGTACACTGGGTTTGTTGTTGTTGCTGTTTGTTCTGGTTTCAAACCCTAGTTATGTCAAGATATGTGAAGTTCATCTCTGTACTTCTAATTTTCCTAATGGTCACTTTGATCTCTTAAGGTGCTTGCTTACCTCAATGTATTACCTATCAGTTCTTTGTTTAATTATATTAATTTCTGGAGTTAGTACATCTAGCCTATTTACAAATCAAATTACTATATTTTGCTGAGCAGCTGCGCAAACAATATCCGGATTTACACGTCTACACATATGGTGCTCTCCCATGTGTGGGTCTGGTGGTAGCAGATGCTTGTTCAGAATTCATTACCAGGTATTGCCAATGTGTTATTATCTCTGCCACAACTGAGTGTTGCTGCTCATATGCTATAAAATTAACTTCCACCTTTATTGACATCTTTTCAGTATTGTAAACAATGATGAATTTTCAGCGCGCCTTTCAGTAGCATCAATTATGAGACTTCAAGCAGCTGCACTTAGGGCACTATCAGAAGATGGCACTGTTGATATTACAACAATTTTTAAACTTGCTCATCACTTTACTTCACTGAGTGTCTGTCAGAAAGGCATGAACGATGGAGAATCGTCAGTGAATTCTTTGACAGCAATGTCAAGTTGTACGAACGAAATCAACCATAGCCAGCTTGAAAATGGTACTACAGGACTTTTTTTTTTGAATATTCCATGTGAATACATGCCTCATTTAATCATGTTGTGTTTAGTTAACTGTATTTGTCTGCAGTTTGTTCTATTTGTAGCTATCTCACTTTTTCATGCAAAAATGCTAACTATTTCTGCAGGATTGGCAAAGCACGAACCAGGATCCTCTTTTTTGCATGATATAGATACGAATTTTAGCTCTGATGATAAAACCCGTTCAACTGATTCATCAAATCGTTTCAACAGTCCTTTTAATTGTTCTACTTCTGATTCAAGTCCATTTGGTGATCCTTTAGCCGAATTTATGGAGGCTGTTCCATCTTCTGAACATAAGTCATCATTGAATGTCCCAGAGTTGTTTTTACCTGGTCTTGTTATCCATATTGTGCCACAGAAGGACGGCCTTCATAAACCATTGTGGAAACGCTGGAGAACTTGGGAGAGAAGCTGCAGGTATAGAGCCTATGTAGCGAAAAGAGAAGCATTCAAAGATATAATAGTATCGCCATACATGTTCCTGGACCATCTACCTTGGAGGTATTTGAGTTAGCATTCTTTTTGCAAATAGATGTTTTCATAGACATACTAATATCTACTTCATCAGATGTCAGAATGCATTGGAAAATATACTGAAGACCGGAAACGTTCAAACTCCAGATGAGGCATCTGAAATTGTGTGATTGCCGACAGTAAGGTCAGTTGTCACATCGTCAACTTTGTAGTCCTTGATGTGTTCTTAATGGTTTATCCATCTCTTGTACTTCCATTGTATTTTTTTAAAAAGAAAACCAATTCACTCCACTTGGTTCTGAACAAACATCATCATAGACATGACCAGGACAATTAAATGAACAAGCATTTACTTTCAAGGGTGTAACAGATCAACAGAAGCATGTCTAATGTCACTTTTTCCAAGAAGATTCACCATTAGATCGCTTATCATTGTTTCCAATGTATTCCTCAAATGCGATGCATAAATATCCTTGCATAAGTTGTTGTTTGTATTAGATGAATCACAACCTCAGAAGAACCGTACCTAGAACTGCGTCGCAACAATTCAGTTGAACCATTTTATGTAATTATATAAGACTTTTGTGATTACTGTCGAACGATTCCTTAATTTCTGTGAGGGTTCAATTAAAAGTGGCCGATCTTGTCATCTCTTTTCTTTTTAACTGTGAAAGGACGAAGAAACATTGAGAGAAGAGCATCAGAATAGCACAAAGTATGGATTTATTCATTCGGAAGAATGATATTAGGAACTAGCTATTTGCAGCAATTTCTTCCTAGTTCTGATTAAAGAAAATTGGAAGTAGTTTCTTTGAAGTACATCTGTTCAAGGCCTAATTAAACAAGTAAAGTTTTTCACCTTTGGCTGAAGCACTTCAATAAGGTGAAGCATTAAAATCAATATTGTATAAGTTGATCGAAAATATGAAATGATAACAAAACTTCGAAAATTCATCCCTCGTGTTAGTTATTCGTTACAACAATAATAACAACAAACCCTATGAAATTTCACAAGTGAGGTCTGAGGAGGGTAGTGTGTGCGCAAGCCTTACTCCTATCTTGTTAAGGTAGAAATGATATCTTTTTTTCGTAAGCCATAAGGATTTCATCGGGGTAAATTCCAATCTAACTATTAAATAAATACGCTACAAACATGTTAAGTGTATGGTTAACCCAAAACGAAAGTTTCGTAAGGGGACACAACTTTATAAGCACAAAAAATAGTTATCGAAAGAATAAGTTCGACTCCAAGTGTATGTGATGTGATCATCAAGAAATCTTTCCATCTCTAATGAAAATTCTTCTAGTTCCGTTTCCCGTTCTTCCAATTCAGAAAGACTTGTCGTAAAAAATGGGTTAGTTGATTGTTGACCAACGGAAAGCATGGGAGAAAAAAAGATGACAACCTTTTTTGCATGCTTCGATTAGCTTCTAGCTCGGTAACAAGAGCGAGATTGGCATCAGAGAACAAATTAAATGACGAAGGAAATACTGCTGGCTGTTTTCGATAGACTATCGGTTCAGGAAAAGCATAGTCAGAACATTGATGAAAAGAGATATAGTAATGGAGAAGCCATGGAAAAGAAGCAGTACAAGATGCAAGAACAACAACAATATACTAAGATAACCGAAGCAAAAGAAACAATCACTAGTAACAGAAATCTACATACAAGCAAATGCGAGAATAATATTAATGCTACAGATAGTTAAAAAAAAATACGCTCGCTTATCTACTAACCCTTTACCTTAATTATCGGCCTTCACACCCTCCTATTAAGGGTCATATCCTCGGTAAGCTGCAGATGTATCATGTCCCGCCTTATCACTTCCCCCAATATTTCTTTGGTTTGCCTCTACCTCTCCTCAAACCCGTTATGGCCAACCTCTCACACCTTCTTTCGTGTTAGTTATACGTTATTTACAAAATTTATATATGCCAAAGAAAACATCTTGACCAATAGTTTCTAACAATGTAAATTTCGTATCATGATATAAATAAATAATTTCCATTGAACTATTTAGAATGTGATTATTTTCACAAACAGTTAAAGTCTGGCATAATTTCAAAAATTCATCTCACTCGTTTTAATACCGTCTCTTATGGGTGATATGTCACAAAAATGACACCAGGAAGCCACTTTTAGGATTGCTATATAAAACATATATAACGAGTGTGTGCAAACTTCTTCTTTTTCTTCATGTTAGCTTTGTTATCTTCCCTGTGTAATGATTTACTATTACTAAGGATAAAAGCTATGATGATAAATATTTAAGAAACTATGAAGATCTGAATGATGAGAAATATTATCTTTCTTGGAATATTGAACACCTTCTTAAGTTATATATAAAGTGGTTCTTTGTTAGGTTATGTGCTAGAAGTAGGAGTTGGAGGTAATATTTTAGCAAATTAATCCCAATCATGGAAAACTTCAATTTGGGGTTTTTTTTCTTCACTTTTAGCCCGCTCCAAAAACTATTTACATTCGGTAGCCAAAAAAGTATATAAAATTTATATAATTCGGCTATTATTTTGAGAGCGGCTATACAATATCATTTTTCGTAATTTTAACCTTACTTTATTACTCTTTCTTAACTAGATCAGGATCAACTCAAATGTGCGATCCAATTTTTATTAATTCAAAAGTAACCAACAAGTTACATCCAGATGTATAATTTAATGTTCAACATTAATTATATGAAAAATGACGTTCACATATGGCTCTACCCTTGCTATAACATCTTAGACTATAGGCTTTTGTATTTCCAAATGCCCAATGAGCATATTTTGCATGGTTCTCCACTGTATTTCAAAAAGAGATTGACCAAATTACCTATATTGGGACCCTTTTGTTGCATCTTTTCCCAACACAAAAATCCAATAACGTCAAAAAGAATACATAGACCAATTCAAAATGCAATTTTTATGTTTCTTTTGGAGTGGACAAAAACAAAAAATGTTGGTGTCTTTGGTCAGATGTTCAAACTGTAGCAGTTAAGAAATTAGAGTGAACAAGGGCTGCAGCCTAATTAGAAAAATGTTCCCATTCTTTTTAATTTTTTTAATTTTATTTTTTAATGACTTGAGAATGAACACAAAGGTAGATTAGATAAGAGAGAATATTCTCATGTCATTTGGCATGAGAATATTCTAATATGTCATTTTAATTTTAGGCCATGTAATATTCTAATATGTCATTCTAATATCTCCTAGCATAAGAGCTTCCTAGGAAAAAGCAAATAAATTAAACCAAACATTTTAATTTTGTAACATGTCATTTCATTAATAAAATTATTTATGTCTGAAATCTAGCAAAATGAAGCATCCTTTGGCCACGTGAGAATAAAGTTCCATATCCAATAATAACAGATAGAAGTTATATACAAGGTTATGAATACTCGTGAATGGTGCGAGAATTTTAGGAGAAAATCGTGTGAGCTAATAAGAAACAAGCCGTACAGAATGTCGGTTTACTTTGTCGACGGGTTGGTAAACTACCTTTGGTTTGGATCATGTGATACTTAATTTTGTGGGAAGATTGTCGGATGTTCGAACAAAATCTCATATTAAAAGAAGCTGTATATAATATTGATCACGCCCAACTATGTCTTATAAAAATGACAAAGCGGTCGTTGCAAATATGATCCCGTTTATAAGTTCGGAGTCGAATCCCACAGAGAACTAAGGCTTAGCTACAGTTGTTCACTATCACCAAGAATACAAGCTTGAACAATTCCTAACTTATAGATATTAAGATTCTTGTGTTTAACTAACTAACTAACAAATTAAAATAATAAACTAACACTAAAGATACTAATGGTTGGAGAAAAGATTAAGGAGGTCTAGAGTTATGATTTCCTCAATTGTCGGAACCCTTCCCGCTATGTCTTCTATAATTTTGCCTAAGTATTCTCTACCGATCATGAGCGCTCTGCGTGTTGTAATTCTCTCTCGAGTAATTACGACAATTTACTAGACATACTCTCCCGAGTTACGCTAGCTGGCTTTAATCACAGCTCACTTAGATCGCATCCAAAGTTTCGTTATCCCTAATCCCACCTTTAGACCCTTGGTTATTGATTCCTCACATACGTCGGGAGTGATGTTGTTCAACAACTACCTAAGTATGCACTAGTAATACATACTAAATAGGCACAACTAATTGAGGGCCCTTCAATGAACCACAAGAATAATATAGTTGAACAAATAGAGAAAATACTACGGCTCAATTATATAAAAACATAACAAGAATTTATCTTTCAAAAGGTTACATCAAACCCTAGATAACAAATTAACTATTCATAATAGTATGTAAAACTACAATACTAAAAGTCATAACCAACAATGAAAAATAGGAAGAGGAAGGAAAAACTCGTATAAGAATTCCCCGCCTTGCTCCTATTGTATCTCTGCCTCCTTAGGTCGAATCTGTGTCAAAAATTGGTCTCCTCCCCTCAAAATACCTTTTTTCAATGTATATATACCAAGTAGGGTCGGTCCCAAACAATTATACCTTCTCCTGCACGAAAAAGGACAAGTTTCTAGGCCTGGACGTCCGCGGCCGCGCTCCGGGCGCGGTACGCGGTACTTTCCCAGTGTACTGCCTCAGTCCGCGTCAGGTCCGCGGTCGCGGTTTAGACCGCGTTTTTCACCCTGTTCCTTTTGGAATTTGGGAAAACGTAAAACATGAAAGTGGTAGCCCTTTGAGTTAGCTTTCCAACTATATATTGTGGAGCCCAAACGGAGTTCTGAGCGAAAAGTTATGCACATTTTACAAGACAGTGCGCAATATGCCTACTCGATTCTTCGTTTTGTTGCTTTATCATCCGTTGATCCCCGAATACAATCCCGGCTTAATTCCTTGGGCTTTTACTCAGACTTCAAAGCTCCAAATCACTTGAATTCATTCCATAATATCTACATAGCTCGGAATCACCCCTACAAGGCATAAAACACACAATTAGTGCAAGACACTAGCGATTAAAGCTCAAACTCAATTAAAGTGCAATAAATTTTGGGTGTAATAAGCGACTAAAATACGTAATTATAGCCTATCATCAACACCCCACACTTAAACCATTGCTCGTCCTCGAGCAATCAAACTACATTTTTTATAGACACGACCTTTTTAAACAATTCTCCTAACTCATCACACCAAGAGTATTTAAAATAGACTAAGCACAAAAGCGTAACATCTTCACCTCAAGATTTGACTCACAAGTACCACGCATTATTCACAACTCACCCACTTACTCTAACATAGAGGTCACTGATATTACCTTTCCTTCATGAATCAAGTGCTCTCACATAACAAAAGAGAGTAGTTCCGCACAATAAAATTTAAGAACACTTAGGAACTCAAGATAGAAAGAATTCACTCACTCTCAGAAATAACATTCATATACCACAAAAGATGCACCATAAGCTTGCCCGTAGTGTACTACTCCACTAATCAAGCTCATTCAATCTAGGATCAATTAGGACTTTATTTGGTTATAATATAGGCTACGGGACGGGTAGGATACATTTAGATATAAGAGTGACTACACCTCCCTAAGCACTTTAATACATATACTTTAACATTCAAACCCCATACTTACGTCAAACCAAACTCCACCTTGACATCATTGTATATTACCCCATACTTTTTTAAGCACAATTACACCAAGAGCCGCCACTTATTAAGGAATACTTTTTTTTTACAGCAATACAACTATTTTTTTTCAATTCAAGTGGCTCTTACTTTTTTAAAATAGTGCACCTTTCTCCTTATTTCATTAGTTCCACTCAAAAGCCAAACCAACCACCCCACACTTTAACTTTTACAAAGTTCATAAACAATTCAAGTGCTCATGAGAGGTTACAGTGGTTCAACTAGATAGTTAATTCAAACAAATGGGTAAGGCTTGTAATGTGGTTGCCAAAGAAACAGGATTACAGGCTCAAAGGGGTTAACTACGATACATAACAATTAGGCGGGTAAAATATACGTATCTGGCTCAACAAAGAAACGCCTATATCACTTCCAAGACTGAACAAAACTACTATTTCGCTTTGCAAACACACATGACAAGTTCTAAGTATCAAATGCACGCACAGAATAACACAAAACCTTATACACACATATGGCACATAACTCATTCAGGATTGGATTCATCAAGACACTCTACTCAAAGCAGTTAAGCAAATTTAAAATCATACAATTTAAGGTACTTATACAAGAGTCAAAAACTGAGCCTAAACGTCACAACCAAAGGACTCACTATTCTCAAGGCATAACAAAGTCAAGAGATATTGCTTCAATTCAAAACACAACACAATGGCTCCTACTCCCAAAAAAAAAAAAACTAACTACACCCGGTTCAAACAAAACCCTTGGAAAAGAACTGTGGCTTAAAGAAAAACCAAGGAGTAATTGCTACACTACCTAACAAAAAAAAATCTTTTTGTTTTTTTTCTTTGGACTTAAATCCCTCAAGAAAATTGTCTAATAGATCCATCGTCGGGAAAAGTCCAATCTTTTTAAAAAAAATATTATTTAATTAAACTAACACAACTAAAGTAGCATGAAAAGTCACCCATACAATCTCCTCACCTCACATTGAAAATTGTGCATTGTCCCCAATGCACAACATAACCATAAGAGGGTAAGAGAAACTCCCTGATAGGCCAAAGGCCGAAGCACTAGCAGTTCATGGGATACTCAGACTTCTCCCAGGCTTGGTCCTTCGTGCGGGTACCTCACACTTTGTTCCAACCATCTGGTTTGCTGTTGCATCCTTCCAATAGCTTTTCTTTCCATGCTCCTAGAAAATTAAAAATCGGCACTACAAAAATAATACAATAAAAAGAAATTATCAAAAAAATAAAACAAATCAGTAAAGCTGTGTTGCCTCCCAACAAGCGCTTGATTTAACATCGCGGCACGACGCGAATCACTTTTTGCTTCAACTTCGAACTTATAAATTGGACCCCAAGTTTTGATTCTGCTCTGTGATCATGCTCCTGGGGTGATAGAACGAATCTGACTGGCCCAATAAAATAATGTAGCATTCTGCACTTCTTGGTCTTTGGATGAGATATATATTCCCGATTTTCTGGAACGAAGAATTCCAGAATGTAGGCATCTTGTTCCTTACTCCTTGACTCCTAAAGTGGCTCGAACGACTCTATTTTCATATCATCATCCATACACAATGTGGAAAAATGCTTGGAGTGTGGACCAATACGCTCAACTACATGAACATTGAGACTGCCTACATTCTCAACACTAATGACAATAGAGTCAACTAAATATGTATCCTCAATATCCTTGGTTGACTCTAGTATCTCTTCTACAACACCTCAAAATCTAGTGCGATTGATTGTTGGTGTTCTACTCTGGCCTTCTCCTCTAGCTCATCGTCGTATTTTTTTAAATCCTCTAGTATAATGGCAATTTCTGCAGCCAATTCATGCTCATATTGGCTACTATCCACAATATCAACTTGTTGCGCTTTACAAGGTTCAATTAATTTATTCACTTGAGTCTCCAAGTTGTGAATAGTTGCCTCATGCCTTTGTATCTCCCGTGTTCTCTTATCATATAGTTCCATGCAACACTTTAACATATCTTTGATCTTTTTCTGGTCATCATCCCTGGGTTCTTTGTTCCTATTAACTTCACAAGAAAAAGAAGAACCATCAAAGTAAGGGGTTGAGGGAAGATAAGAATTATAAGCACAACCATGAAAGTGACCATCTTGACCACCACACATATCACACACATTCCACATATAAGATTGAGTTGGTGCACAAAACTCGCTCTCGGGAATATTTTGATAATTTTGTCCTGGGTGGTTTCCTTCACATTATGCATAAGGAGGATTAAAAGCAGAATTACCAACATCAAAATTCTCATAATTCTATGATGCCATGTCTCTTAGATAAAAAAAAAAATTATAAATAAATAAATTATCAAATACACGAAAACAAAAATCACAGTTCAAACTTGCAACCTAGAAATATGTACACCTACAGCTACACCGTTAGTTCCCCGGCAACGGCGCCAAAATTTGATCACGCCCAACTATGCCTTATAAAAATGACAAAGCGGTCGTTGCAAATATAATCCGGTTTACAAGTCCGGAGTCGAATCCCACAGAGAACTAAGACTTAGCTACAGTTGTTCACTATCACCAAGAATACAAGCTTGAACAATTCCTAACTTATAGATATTAAGATTCTTGTGTTTAACTAACTAACTAACAAATTAAAATAATAAACTAACACTAAAGATACTACAGGTTGGAGAAAAGATTAAGGAGGTCTAGAGTTATGATTTCCTCAATTGTCGGAACCCTTCCCGCTATGTCTTCTATAATTTCGCCTAAGTATTCTCTACCGATCATGAGCGCTCTGCGTGTTGTCATTCTCTCCCGAGTAATTACAACAATTTACTAGACATACTCTCCCGAGTTATGCTAGCTGGCTTTAATTACATCTCACTTAGATCGCACCCAAGATTTCGTTATCCCTAATCCCACCTTTAAATCCTTGGTTATTGATTCCTCACATACGTCGGGAGTGATGTTGTTCAACAACTACCTAAATATGCACTCTCTCCCGAGTAATACATACTAAATAGGAACAGCTAATTGAGGGCCTTCAATCAACCGCAAGAATAATATAGTTGAACAAATAGAGAAAATACTATGGCTCAATTACATAAAAACATAACAAGAATTTATCCTTCAAAAGGTTCCATCAAAACCCTAGATAACAAATTATCTATTCATAATAGTATGTAAAACTACAATACTAAAAGTCATAACCAAAAATGAAAAAATAGGAAGAGGAAGGAAAAACTCGTAGAAGAATTTGCCGCCTTGCTCCTATTGTGTCTCTGCCTCCTTAGGTCGAATCTGTGTCAAAAATTGGTCTCCTCCCCCTCAAAATACGGTTTTTCCATGTATATATACCAAGTAGGGTAGGGCCCAAATAATTATACCTTCTCCTACGCGAAAAAGGACAAGTTTCTAGGCTTGGACGTCCGCGGCCGCGGTACGGGCGCGGTACTTTCCAGTGTACTGCCTCAGTCCGCGTCAGGTCCACGGTTGCGGTTTCGACCGCGTTTTTCACCCTGTTCCATTTGGAATTTGCAAAAATGTAAACATGAAAGTTGTAACCCTTTGAGTTAACTTTCCAACCATATATTGTGGATCCCAAATGGATTTCCGAGCTAAAAGTTATGTGCATTGTACTAGACAGTACGCAATATGCCTACTCGATTCTTCGTTTTGTTGCTTTATCATCCGTTGATCCCCGAATACGATCCCGGCTTAATTCCTTGGGCTTTTACTCAGACTTCAAAGCTCCAAATCACTTGAATTCATTCCATAACATCTACATAGCTCAGAATCACCCCTACAAGGCATAAAACACACAATTAGTGCAAGACACTAGCGATTAAAGCTCAAACTCAATTAAAGTGTAGTAAATTTTGAGTGTAATAAGCGACTAAAATACTTAATTATAGCCTATCATCAAATATCTATGACGCTTTTAATTATACGAGACATTCTAGAAAAAAATCTTGCAGGATTAATCAAAACCAGATAATATAAACCATATTGATAGTGTTTTCGGGCTAGCTTAGCTCAATAGCACTAGGTTCAAAATGCTAGAGCTTATATATGGATTTTTTTAAATCCAATTCTTATATTCTAGGAAAAAGGTAATCTATTTCTCATGCTAGTTATTCTTTAGAACTTGTTTTTTTTATGGCGACTACGCAGCAATTGTTAGACTAAAGTTTAATTATTCTACAAAACTAGAAAGCTCTTTTTAAGCCAATTATACAATTTCTGATCATGTGCATGCTTTAGTTACCTTTTTTTTTTGCTAATGCTTTAGTTACCTAACCAAACACTAATATTCTTAAAGATTCAGAAAACTTAGTCTAGACGCTAAAATTTAATGCAACTATGCTAGTGCATAATTTATAAAAGGAAGCGTGGCTTTAATTGTGAGATCTAGTCAACAGTAAGAGAACTAGGGACGCACTCCAAAGGAATGAATGATATAGCTAGTTTATTCTGATACAAACGTCAGTGATTTGATTCGACGACTTGAACTAGTGATTTGTACATATACACAAAGACAACACTAATTCTCTTTATTATGTGCTTGTGCGAACTGTATTGTTTTTTCTTCACTTATTTAGGTTCACTCTAATCATGTTGAACCTTTCCTTCCTTCATTTGGATGACTTAATTAAACATTTTCCCTTGATTTACAAGGATATATATTTGGAGAGCGCCAAAAAGACCTTCTTATCGATCAAATCAAACCAAAAAATTAAAATTGCCGTTCAATAGTTATTACTTCTCCTAATATTTCCTTTTCTTGCGGGATTTGATTTCTACTCTCCATTTGTGCTTAGTTCGACCTTTTTCCAGTTAGAACATATTAAGATAAGTAATTTAATGTCTAAATAAAATTAATAGATGGTTAAAACAACCTAACTTGCATTCAAATCAGGGCAGGCTCTAGTGTTATAGTTCGTAAGGCTTGTGTCTTAGGCCCCCAAATTTGGGAGGTCCCATTCTTTAGACATAATAGGTTTACGGGTATTTTGAAAAATAATATTTAATACTTTTAGTATAAAAGTAGACTTCTCATATAAAGGAAAGAAATCTCTTTTAGCTATGTTAATAAAGTAACCGTTTGGCTTACTTAAAAATGGGTAGTATGAATAGTTAGCGCGTGAATTGGAATTGATTTGACAAGGAAAATAGTGCAAGTAAAAGATACTACTCTAATTGATATACACAATTAAAAAAAAAACTTTTCTTTTCCAAATACTTATATTGCTTACAATTCCTATAACGGATGCCTCAGCGAAAGAAGTTTTTTTGAAATTAAATTGATAGAATCTTAGCTAAGATCAATAATATATCAAGAAAGATTAAATGAGTTGGCTATATTAGTTGTAATTAAGGAATTATTTGAAAAAATTAATTATAAAAATATTAAAATACAACTTTACGTCTCAAAATATAGAAGGATAGATTCAAATAAAAATATATATTATAACCTTTAAGAAAAAAAGGCTTCACATTAACCTTTAGCTTAATTAGGTCACACATGTACTTGAGCCGCCCTTAATTCAGATGCCTCAGCAATATAATGATATAGCTTATAAAGCAAGAGAGCAATATAACCTTTAGCCCTTATATATATATATATACTGTCAAAAAAAAAAAAAAAAAAA
>NW_017670402.1:239838-280677 GCF_001879085.1 Nicotiana attenuata | reverse complement strand
AAAAAAAAAAAAAAAAAAGAAAGAAGAAGATTTAAAGCAAGAGAGCACAGTAATATAATAAAGCGATGTGAGCTCTCAGTAACATCTCGTCCGATCCATGCATGCATGTGCTGATCTTATATACAGATTGGACCTATAGGCGTATTCGGGATTTATATAAAAGTTTAATATTTAAGGATCAAAGTATTAAACTCATTGTATTTTTAAGATTATGAGTTCATATATATTATTTGTTGTCATTTTATATTTTAATGCATAAAATTACTCTTTTTTAAAAGTACTTGCTTCATATGAACCCGGTACTTGAATAATGCATATGCCTCTTATTGAAATTAGTTAACCTTGTCTTTCTTGATATTCCTCGATATGTGAGTTAATACGTTCTTTATGTGAAACTATGTCTTTTTATGTCGTGATCATTACTTCAAAAGTGAGTAGTACCTTTTTAAAATATTTAGAAAAAATTTGACTTTTCATTTTATAATTAATTACGTAATCAGTTATATAAATATCATGATATATTTAATATTGTACGTTCCAAAATTCTTTTTTAAAATTTTTTAAATGCTATATATATATCCCGTCAAACACTTTCACATACTATGACGGTGCCATATGTATGGTCTCCCAAACAGTAGTCTAGGTTTCAAACGTTATGTTCAACTCAAAGAAATTAGTAAAGGAAAAATAAAAGAGACAAATTTGACGAACAATCAGTTCAAAGTAGCTTCCTTTCCTTTTCTTTCCTATTCATTTTAAACAATATTGAGATTTGAAATATGAAAGCAGTTTCTTTCAAAATTCTGGAGGACCCAATAATTGAGATGTTTTTATATTGCTAAATTATTGCTGCTTTGTCTTACACATATTATTTCAGTAATATAACATTATATTATAACAGTTATAAAAGCAAGAGCCAATTGACATCCCAAAGGTAGACAAGTGTGTTTATGAGGCATATATGGGGACACTTCGTTTACTAGGTGGGCGTTTGGACATAAGAACTGTAAAATTTTGGAATAAAGTGAGAAAAAAATTCAAGTGAAAATGATATTTGAAAATTAGAATTGTGTTTGGACATAAATATAATTTTGGGTTGTTTTTAAATTTTTGTGAGTGATCTGAAGTGAAAATTTTAAAAAACAGCTTTTTGGAGTTTTTTAAATTTTCGAAAAATTTCGAAATTCATTTTCAAGTGAGAATTGAAAATTTTATTACCAAATACCGATTTAAAAAAAAGAAGTAATTTTTCGAGAAAAAAACGAATTTTTCTTTTATGGCAAACGGGCCCTTGGATGTATATAATGAGCAGTAGGATCTTTCATCCTCTTGTCTATTTATTTTCTCTTTGTCCTCAAACTAGTATTCCCGCCGTCCAAATTTATGTAATTGTATTTTCTTTTTAATCTGCTCAGAAAAATGATTTTTTTTTTTGTAATTAAAAGTAATTTAATTTTAAATTTTTTATTTTCTTTTATAAGATGATTTATAGCCATAAAAAAATTTTTTAATTTGTTTTACATCATAAATTTTAAAAAAGATATTTCTTAAACTCTGTTAACACGATGACAAATATTGGGACAGACGGAGTACCATGTTTTACTTTTGGCCCCATATATAGAGTTTGCCTAAGATCATATAAAGAGATCAATAATTTTATATTCCCTCGCCAATATGGTAACTCAACACCCCAGATAAAACATCTGGAGCATGGATAATATAAAATGTAGATTCAACATCTAGAGCATGGACAATATAAAATGTGGATTCAACATCAGGTAAACAATGAATTGAAACAGACAGACTCTGATATCATGATATAAAAAAATAAACTTTAGACGTAATTTATCCCAAAAGCTAGCTCACAAAGTGTGAATTTCCCAAGATCATATAAATGAACCAATTTTCCGTTGCATGCCTATGTTTAACTCACACACGAAATTAATAGTTCAAATTATACTCTAATTTTAATTTTTTTGGTAATTAATTTTCTCTTCACAAAATTCCCTTCAATGAACGGTTAAGTTTAACAATTGACTTTAAATTTTGGTAAGAAATTCCACATCAACACCATTTTCTATGTGGTTGAATAATCCTATAAATAATTTTTCAAGGAATTGTCTTATGTTATTGTGTCGTGTTACACGACAAGGTAGAAATATGAATAACGGCTACACAGGAGTAGAATATAATACCAACTTTTGTCACTTTCAAACAAGAATCCTAATGTTTAATTTCCTTTCTTTAATTGTCTTATGATATTGAGTTTAGCTAGAATGTTCTTTTCAAAGTCAAAAAAAATAGTTTTAGTTAAAGACAGAATTAGAAACCTGCAGATTCACATGGAATTCTTAAACCAAAGCGTAAAACACTCATTGAATGCCATGTGTATAAGAAATACATAGTAGGTTAGCTTCTATGTTTCCATTACATGTCGGTAATTAATGAACAAAAGTAGGACTATAAAGTAAAGAAGGTAATTTTTTGAGATGGAGCCAAGATTTTAAGCGCACGGATATGAAATTCTAATCATTTTAAATTAATAATTTATATATATTAATAACTTTCTTAAGATATATGCTAAATTTGGACTAAAGCTATTTGATCGAAGCTGTCACACCTCCTTTTTTACACACCTACCCCGAAGGATAATGTATAAGGGAGTTTTTCCATTTAAAGTGACATTATTCGGAATGGAATTATTTATTTATTTTAGAGTCGCCACTTGGGATAAGATTGGCTTTTGGTGTCCCAAGTCACCGGTTTAATTTTGAATCCCAAGTCGAGGAAAAATTTCGACTTCCCAATTGGAGTCTGCGAACCAGAAATTCTGAATAAGGAATTCTGTTGACCCGAGGGAAGGTGTTAGGCACCCCCGGATCCCGTGGTTCTAGCACGGTCGCTTAAATTATTATAATTGGCTAAAAATCTGATTTTAATACATGTTTTAACTTATGTGCTTTTTAAATTTAAACCGCTTTTATTATTATATTTTAATAAGAATTGCAACGTCATGAAAATGTATCTCGAACCACGTCGCACCAGTACGCCCGTGATTTTTGACACATTTTGACTTCGTTGAGATTTGGATTTGGGTCGCATAAATGCGCACCCGAGTTAGGAAAGTAAATTATTAAAACGCGCCTAAAGCGTCTAACGAGTTATTATTTATGGGAAGGCCGTGAAATTCGCTAAACGGCCCGTCCCGAATTCTAAGTACTTAATATGATATTTATTGAGGGCCCCGCAATTTATTTGTTTGGCTTAACGAGGCTCGTCTCGTCATTTTTATTTAAAGGCCAATCCTAAATTGACTATGATTTTCTATTGAATTTGTCTCAAAAGCTGGTTAATTCACATTTATAAATCCGGGCCTCAAATTCAAGTCCGAATTCAACAAAAGGGAAGACCCTTTTAGCTTGAACCCGCTACCTAATTCGAAACCCAATTTTATATTTGTGAATTAACTTCCATATTTCTAATATAATTTTTAAAGAGTTTCAGCTTCCAGCGGTGTTGGACCTTAAAAGTTTGGCCCATGAAGCATGTAAATGTTGCTGTGTTGCATTGAGAGCTGGCCCAGCGCAGGGCTTCTAATGTTGCCCTTGGGCCCAGGTCCAAAATTTTACTGCATAGGCCTTGAATCGATTGCATAGGCCTGACTATTTCTGCTGGGCCTGCGTTTGAGCCCAGTCTTTCAATCAGCCAACATGAGCCCAAAGCTCCATTGATATTATTAAGGAAACGAAGAGAGAGGACTTGATGATCAATTTCACTCAAAATGTGATATCAATTAATAATGATTGACCTATAAACCCATTTACATTTGTTAACACTTAAACAGGGATTTAAGCATGGGTAGAGTAACGAAAGGACTTAAAACACATTGCTGATGACTAACAGTTAAACTAAACAACAAGCCACACATCAATCATAATCCAACAATTTAACCTTTCAACAATGTAACACCTAGCACTTATGAACCAATTCCGAAGTGAGCATTTTAAGACCATTACACGTTAACTGCAGCAGCTTTAACAGGCTAGTATATTTCAATATTGTTGATTGCTTTTGATTCCCAATTTTAAAGTAACATATGGCAACATGGACAGCAACACCAATTTAAATCGAACCTAACATTACTAGACACAAATTTCAGGTGATTCATGACTGAGACCGAATTAGTTCACAGTCCTTTACAAAAGGAAGTCCAATAGTCCTAATTAGTACAGTCATAGAATCAACAGTCCAAAGGCTTTATAGTTTAATTGAAACAAATCTAAACAGTCCTAATTAATACAAACTAGTAATGAAACTACAGCTACATATTAAACTAGTAATGAAAACAAAAACAGAGTCGTATGGTAGAAAAGCTTCATCATTTGGATTTCACAAGTGTTCATGTACATCGAGTGAAACTTCATGCTACTAGGGATAACAAGTGTACCTGGAATTGAGCAAAGTAAAAGAAAGGAGTCAGCAGTAGATTTGAGTTTGCAAACAGGCTCAAACAGCAACACACAGCAGTAGAGGACTCAATTATAAACCCAGCAGCAGTATCAATTACCCAGGACCAATTTTAAACCTTTAGATCACTCAAAATAGCTTGAATACACTTCAAATCAACTTGAATTTAGCCCAGTAACACTCAGAAAAATTCAGCAATCAGATATTGAGCTAGAAGGNATTTCAGGTTTTCACTTTACCCTTTAGTCCCTATCTTAATTCCATTTTTACCCCTTGTTTCTTGACTTGTTACACAAGTAACTACCACTATTTTTGTGAATTTCAGTTTAAAACCCCTTCTAGAAAGTTCTAGGGGGTTCTATTATGATTTTTCTACCCTTAGAATTCCTATACTACCCTTGTATTAATTCTGAAATTACTATTTCTAATAAAACTACCCTTTTCCATACCTATACTACCCTTATTTGGCACCTGAAATTACTAACTTCAGTTAACTAAACCAGCCCCTTACCCTTAGTTAAAACCTTACTAAAGTTAATTCAACTAGACTACTTAACTATATCCAAACCTTAAACCTAATTAAAACTCTGAACTAATCAATACCAAATAACACTACCATTGAATTAACCACTAACAAATAAAATCATAAACTGAAATCAAACAGACAAAAACAAACTAAAATTTTATTTGAACAGATTAGAAGGAATTCAAACTTTATACTGCTGAGCTGAAAATCTCTTTTAAGCATATAAAAATTAACTAATTACTGAATCAGGTCAAATACCAAATTAAACTTCACATGAAAAGAACAAAGAGAAAGCCTAATTATACTAACGACCAATTAGCATTTGAGCGTTTAACCAACAAAAACCAAAATCGAATCAGAACTTTAAACAAAAGAAATTAAAATTAACCCTAAAAAGATTACCCTAAACATTCATAACAATCGTAGAAACAAACTGAAATTAAAACTATTCTCGATTGAACAAAACAATGAATCAAACTAAAAACTAAAGAAAAGGAAGAGAAGAAAACTCACTGGAATTCGGGCCTTCATAACAACTTCTCGAAATCAACTTCAAATTAATATTATACGTCCATTTCATAGGAAATAGACCTATAATATTAATCCGAGTTTACTCGATTTGAAAAATCAATCAGAACAGCCAGAAACGTGTGAACCCTAGATTCAAAATTCGTCCAGTTTCAACGGGGTTTGAAGGGATTTGGTTAAGGATTAGGGGTGAGGGAGGTCCAGGGATTGTAGGGTGTGAATTTGGGGAGGTTTGGACGAACTAGGGTTTTTGGACAGACTTTAGATCTAAGATTCGAGACAAATGGCTAGGATTTGAAGAATATGGTCTTCGGGGTTGGAAAAAGGAGGAAAAGGGGAGTAGGTGGTGAAATTTTGGGAGGATTTGGGGCTTCGCCGGCGGCGGCGACGATTTCCGGCCGGCGGCGAGCGGCGGAGATATGGTGGAACAGTGGTGGGGACACGGCGGCCGGTGGTGACAGGGTGGACGACAGCGAGTACGAGGAAGATGGAGGGTTGTCTCTATAATTTGTAAAGTGTTATTACACTTTTATGTAAAATGAAGGACTAAATCTGGGCCGTTGGATTTGGGAAATGAAAGGCCACGATTGATTTGCCTGAAACGACGTAGTAGCACCCCCGTACTACGTCGTTTTGATGGTTTGAAGGGTGAGGCATCTGGACCGGGTATGGATATGGTTTGGGCTTGGGTAGGGGACATGTTTGGACGAGATTGAGCCCAAAATCAAAGGGCCTGATGCCCCTTTTTTATTTAATTCAATTCTTTTCTTTTTCTCTTATTTTCTTTGATTTTTAATTTGATTTTTGTATTTTGCTTCCTGATTTTATTATGTAAAATAAAAGAACCAAATTAAATCTAAGATTATACTAATTAATTTCCAACATTAACTAATTCCTAATTTAAGAAGAAACTAAACCAAAAAATGTAAAATGTAAAATTTAAAAATGTAAAAAGACTATTTTTGTTATTTTCTCTTATTTTAGTAATATTAATTAACTAGTAACACTAAAAATATAAAATCGAATTTTAAATGCAAATGCACTATTTTTATACCTTTTATGAATTATGGCAACTAAAAATGCAAACAAGACACAAAATCGTGCAATTAATTCCTAAAAATTCAAATAATAAAGAAAAATCCTAATTCTAAGAAATTTTATAGGAGTAATTTAAGCGTGGCAAAAATCACGTGCTCACAGAAGCCGTAACCTAAATACTAGCTCTGCCCCTAATTATTTATCCACCAAGGACTAACTATTTTAGTAAGTACTATATCATAAATTGAGTGGTAAGTACTCTTTCATCCTTAACCAGAACTGATCTCGGATTCGAGCCATGGGTATGGAGTCAACTTTGTTAGGGAGCTCTCTACCTCCCAATGTAGAAGTTCCGGTGCCAATCCGGATTTAATCGGGCCCATGCGGATAACTAACACCAAATAGAAAACCCGAAAAAACAAAATAAGTTGACTTTTTCCCATTACATAGGAAAAGGGAAACACGATAGGTATCTTGAATTAAACTCACATTTACTGTGGAGAAAAATTCATTATACTAATAAAGGCAAAATACCTTAACACCCCCTTAAATTTGGCAAGGATAATTAGTTATAGTCTTAAATTATTCGCGGTCTTAATTACAACCCTAAACGTGGCCTTTTGAGAGTATTACCCCCTGGACGCTGATTTGGCAAAGAGTGTGGGTGCACTCGCCTGCCACATGAATTTCTCTGTATATGTGGTATCATTTTGAAAAACAAAAATATATATTTTTTTTTACAGATTTTACCTGAAAAATTAAAATACACAGTTGAAATAAATAGTCATTGCATCAAAAGAAGAAATAAAAAGAGTGTACAATGCAAGTGATTTATTTTTATTTCTTATTTGATGCAATGACTATTTATTTCAACTATGTATTTTTACTTTTTTAGGTAAAATCTGTAAAAAAAAAAAATATATATTTTTAGAGCACCATAATTTAGAGCTATATAAAAAATTACAGCCAAAATAATTAATTTCAATCTATATATTTTTTATAATTTTTTATATGCCTTGACTATTTATTTCAATTGTATAAATCTTTATTTTCAGGTCAAATTTACAAAAAGATTAACTAAAATTTATGCTTAGCCAAATAAAAAAATTTAACCTAAATAATGTAGCTCTATCCAAGTTTTATTATAAATTGTGTTCGACAAAAAATTATCTAAAAAAGTAACATACTTAAAAAAGTAAAAATATGTATACGGTGAAATCGGAGGGTCCAATTCCCCGTCACCGAGGCACCTCAGAGGATCATCTCGAAGGCTCGAGGCTACAAGGCTACGGTCGAGTTTCCTCCCTCGAGGGTTGTCGACGCTCGACCTTGGGACAATGATGGCCCCGGCTATGGTAGAGATGGGGAGTTCCCAAGGCGTGCAGCTAGAGCCGACAAAGTTTGTCAGGCTAGTCCAAACCCGAATCAGGGCGTTAACTGGCTGTCCCATCTCCATATCTTTGCAATTAATGTATTTTGTACTATGTTGGGATGCTCCCTCATATATAAAGGGGATCCTTGCCATTTGTAGTAACCGGTTGCTCCATATCACAATACACAAGAACATTCTCTCTGCTCTCTAACACATTCTCTTGATATTATTGCTTCCATTTATTATCTTCATTATTTTTCATCATTTATTGCTTATCATTGGCCATAAAGAGCCTTCGTTGATTTTATTATAACTGTTAGTCGCTCTCCAACTGCCTTCGATAGCTCCCAGCCGAGCATCAGAATCGACCTCGAGGCCCCCGAATCGACAAGCTCGAGACCCCGATTGTTAACCTATCGGTTTGGTTATCACCTTATTCGTAACTCTTATCTCGTTTCTAAGTCTCACACATAGCATCAACCGCTTGACAACTAGCATAAAAATAGATCACGTATTTTTAAGTCCCATAATCAAATTTAATTTTTATTACCATTGTTACAGTAAACATTTTGGCGCCCACCGTGGGGCTAAAAATAATAGTGATTATTTTCTTGCTGGTTTCATTACACAACGCAAGTTATCTTTCACACCTTTTCTTGTCCAAGATCTTCGATTTCATGTCGAAATGCCTATTTCAGTAAATGGAGGTGAAAACGACAATCTTGAGAACCACGGAGAGAACGGTGTGGCTGCTCCAGGTGTTGGTGTGCCACCACGAAACCTTGAGAACGCACTAGGACCAATTCCAGCGGACGTAGGTTCACGCGACGCCCAACGGGTCGATATAAGCTCACACACCAACAGGAGTGTGCACCAAGGAGATCAATAAGAAGCTCAGAAAACCCCAACTAGGGAAGAACGAGAGGTTAGCCTTCATGTTATTTTTGAAATGTTGCAGGCACAACAACTGGCTATTGCTCAGCTGCAAAGTCACCAGAAAACTCCTAGCATGGTAGCACCGGGGACAACTCCCCCAACCGAGCAGGTACCGGAGAGATCGAGCAATAACGGGTCGATAGCCGATCCCGTCATCGTAAAGATGCTCGAGGACCGCATCAGAAGGACCGAATTGGGTGAGAAAATGATAGAAGCCAACGATAATAAGGTCGAGACTTACAACTCCAGGGTCGACCAAATTCCAGGAGCGCCCCCGATCTTGAAAGGTGTGGACTCAAAGAAGTTCGTACAGAAGCCGTTCCCACAGGAAGCGGCCCCGAAACCCATTCCAAAGAACTTTAGAATGCCAGATCTTCCGAAATATAACGGTACCTCGGATCCCAATGAGCACGTTACCGCTTACACCTGTGCAGTAAAGGGCAACGACCTAAGGGACGACGAGATCGAGTCCGTCCTGCTGAAGAATTTCGGGGAAACACTTTCTAAAGGGGCGATGATGTGGTATCACAACCTGGCCCCAAACTCAATAGATTCATTTGCCATGCTGGCGGATTCTTTCATAAAGGCACATGCTTGTGCCATCAAGGTAGCAACAAGGAAATCCGACGTCTTCAAAATTAAGCAAAGGGAGAACGAGATGCTGCGAGAATTTGTATCTCGCTTTCAAATGGAACAAATGGAACTACCACCGGTCTCCGACGACTGGGCAGTGCAGGCCTTCACTCAAGGTCTGAATGAGCGAAGCTCGGTGGCTTCGAAGCAGCTGAAACAGAATCTGGTCGAATATCCCGCCGTGACCTGGTCGGACGTCCACAACCGATACCAGTCAAAGATCAGGGTCGAAGATGACCAGCTACGGGCTCAGTATACCCAACCAGGCTTCTGGCGAAGGAGCCAAAGCCAAACAAAGAAAGATATCAGCCATACACCGAAGACAGAAGGAACGCCCTGAGGCGCAACCCACCTTGCAACGATTGAAGGATGGACCAAGGACAGAACCCTCGGGGACTCATCAACAGAGCCGGATTCGATAGGAACGCAGGGCCAACGGAGGCACCTCGCTTATAAGAATACAAATTCAACGTCGATGTATCAGACGTCGTGTTCGCCATCAGTAAAATCAGAGACGCCAGGTGGCCCAGGCCTGTACAATCAGATCCTTCACAAAGGAATCATAACTTAGTGTGTGAATTTCACAACACGCACGACCACAGGACCGAGGATTGCCACCAGCCTTGAGAAGAAGTAGCTAGACTACTCAATAAAGGTCACCTCCGAGAATTCTTAAGCGACCGGTCAAAAAATCAGTTTCGGGAAAGAGAGGCGGCCAAGAAGAACAAAACGAATGAGCCGCAACATGTCATCCACATGATCTTGGGAGGCGTCGATGCCCCACAGGAACCCGTGATGAGAAGGACAAAATTATCCATCACCAGAGAAAAGCGAACCCGGGGGTACACACCCGAGGATGCCCTCACATTCAGCGAAGAGGACATTGAGACCTTGTCTTAACCCCACAATGACGCACTGGTAATCTTTTTCCTTGTAAATATATTTCAAATAAAACGTGTACTCGTGGATCCAAGTAGCTCGGCCAACATTATCAGGTCGAGGGTAATAGAGCAGCTCGGACTGCTTGACCAAATCGTGTCCGCCACTCGAGTCCTCAACGGATTCAACATGGTGAGTGAAGCAACGAAAGGAGAAATTACCCTCCCAGTCAACGTGGCCGGCACAACCCAAAATGTCAAATTCCATGTCATCAAAGGAGACATGAGGTACAACGCCTTGTTCGGGAGGCTGTGGATACACTGCATGAGAGCAGTACCATCCACCCTCCACCAAATGATGAAATTCCTGACAAAAGATGGGATTAAAATCGTCTACGGGGAAAAACATGCGGCAAGAGAAATGTTCGCGGTGCACGATGTGGCGTCGGCACCAATACCTCCACCCGTAAAGGAGCCAAAGGGTAATCAAACTACGTCTTCGGTTAAGCCCGATTAAACAAAGCGGAGGACCGTACCGCGTCCTCATCACAAGCGACTAGAACGTATGAGACCTCGAAACATCGCCGGCACATCCCACACTGAGGTATGGCCATCTCCCTTTGTATTTTAATATATACTCCATTCTGACCCTTATGCAGGCATCCGACTGAGGCAGTCGAAACACTAAAACCAAGCTTGAAGACCCTAAGGTTTTAAAGCGTCCGTTGCAATCTTTTCCTTCGACCGGGTTATTATCCCAAAGAGGGTTTTACCGGAAAGATTTTTAACGAGGCAACAACCACACGCTACCTAAGGAAGACTCAACAAATATTCAAGGCTTCTTTTGCAACCAACCTTGAATACTGGTGGGCATCCCCCCCGGAAAGCCATCCGCTCGGAAAAGCCAAGAAACGCCAAATGGGGTCCCAATAGGAAAATGTTGTACTCGGCCAAACGGTCGAACGAACCGTGTCCGTATAGCCGGGACCCCGATGGCGAAAACATGTATTCTTGTACCAAGTAATCAAAGAATATATTTTATCAAAGCATCTCACGCTCCAAAAAGAAACTCAGAAAATGACTCCTCTAACGAAAACGTCCCGAGCACTCGGGGACTGGCGTCAACAATTCAACACCTGAGCGATCACCGGATCGAAACTCCAAACTCATAAGCCCTCAACGAGGCAAAATCACAAAACATCTCCAAAGCCGAAAGCGTCCCGAACACTCGGGGACTGGCATCGACAACTCAAAACAATAGGACCCCCGGGTCGGAGCTCCTAACTTATAAGCCCTCAATGAGGCAACACTGAGATCACAAAACAGCTCCAGGCCAAAAATGTCCCGAGCACTCGGGGACTGGCGTCAACTCAAGTCCACATGACCCCCGGGTCAGAAACTCCGGAATCGTAAGCCCTCAATGAGGCAATACCAAGTTCACAAGCAATGGCTCCCGAGTCGAGAAACCCTCTACGACTCGGGGATTGCCGTCAATCGCCATCTCCATCGTAATGGCTCCCGAGCCAAGAAATCCTCCACGACTCGGGGACCGCCATCTCCATCGTAATGGCTCCCGAGCCGAGAAATCCTCCATGACTCGGGGACTGCCGTCAATCGCCATCTCCATCATAATGGCTCCCGATCCGAGAAATCCTCGATAACTCGGGGACTGCCGTCAATCGCCATCTCCATCGGCTTATAAAAAATCCGAGGCCATAAGACCCCAAATGGGCAGCTTATAGTTAGGGATTTTGACGTGTTTCATGCTCCTTCTTGCTTACGATTTGAGTATAAATTCTTAAAAAATAGACCCAAAAGGCTCATAAGTGTACTTGATTGCAGGTTTGATCAACAAAGTGACGAGATGTCAAATATCGGCTCAACAAGGAGTGAAACCTGCACAAGTATCAAAGACAAAGAGAACTCAGGACAAACTAGCCTAGTGCAGCCGCAATCCATTCTGTGCGGTCCGCACTAGGGAGATTCAGAGAACTGGCAAATCAAGTGTTAAAGCAGTGCGACCGCAGTGGAGATTGTGCGGCCCGCGCTGAAGACTCCGCGGCCGCACTACCATTCTACACGGTCCGCGGAAGCCAACTTCAGAGAGATGTCCAGAGCCTATTATCAAGCCTACGTGGTCCGCGGTCGACTCTGTGCGGACCCCGCTAGCTGCCTCCGCGGCCGCGGTCCGTTCTGCTCGGTCCGCGGAGCCTGAGTTCAGAGAGCCAAGATTTCAAGTCCAAGAGCCTAGTGCGGACGCAGTCCATTTTTTTGCGGCCCGCACTGACCCCGTAGGGTTATTTTTGTCCAGTTTTTCCAGCTTAGTATAAATAGAATATTTTTCCATTTTTAGGGTAACTAGCTATTATCAGACATAAGCTGCGCTCGTGAGAAGCTATCTTGTAGCCATTTTGGGCACTTTAACGTAGTTTTAGCAATTGAATCATTATATTTACTTCAGTAATTTAATATTATGTCTTTCTCTTCATCTATTTTGTTTGATTTTAGCTTCAAGCATGAGTAGCTAAACCCATTAGCTAGGGTTGTGGCTCAACCCTAGTGTGGGTAATTGATGATTGTTGTGATTTAAGGTTAGATTGATTGTGGGTGTTTGTTATTTGGGTCAATTTTATGGTTTAATTTATGAATAGTGGTTGCAAACACTAGTTTGTGCTAAGTTGACTTGGCTTTTCTTGAGAAAGAGAGACTAAGTCTCCAAAATTGACTCAACAAGGAATCGGGATGGACTCAAGAGAATTGATAGTCCCAATTAAAGGGTTAAACCTCGAGAGAGTAATTACCCGACTTGAACCCTAGTTGCTCGGGCATATATGCATACCCAATTGATCTCGAGAGAGTCAATTGGGCAAAACCACTCTTTCTACCGAGAGGTGTAGAGTGGGTAGTATTGAGTAACGGTTATAACATATTTCCCCAATCATGTCAATCGTGCCTTAGATGCAATTACCCGTCAATTAGCCACCTAGGTGAAGGTCACTACCCCAGTGCCCCTTTTAACTATTCGATACAACTTGTAGCAATTCTTGTTTAGTATAATCTAGCTGCATTTTCAATTAGTAGTTTGATAAAAAATAGAATTATAAAGAAAACCCAAAAATGAATAGAAGACGAATTAAGAGCACACACGCAATCCTAAGCTAAATAGATACTCGATTCCAATCCTAGCTCTCTATGGATTCGATCCCGACCCAAAATCGGGTAAAATCTATTGCGACCCTCTCTCACTACTTTACAGTGGTGCAGAGTAGGCAGTGATCAGCAGCCTCGGTCTCGTAAGACCTACATAAGGCAACAATAATATCTGTAAGACCTCGAGCAAGGCATGAACCGTACTTGTACCAAGTATCCAAGACTGTAAGACCTCAAAGGCATGTCAAACTTGTAAGACCTTACTAAAGGCATAAACCCGATCTCAAAGTTAAGGCTATATATTGAACTTGTAAGACCCCTAAAAGGCATACCCTCGATATTGACGCCGAAACTAATTCACTCGGGGCAAATGGCTCCGGCCCAACACAAATGGCTACGGTCACAAGGCTGTACCAGCCAAACTAACGCGATTCGGGGACGCCCGACCATCGCTACAAAATCACAGGCCTTCAATTACTTCGAATCTACTTCGAAAAGAACCGGTTAAACAGGCTACCCTTGACATAGGCAAAAGAGCTTCGACCATGTCAGCTCCTAAACACCGGCTTCGAGATACTCAGCCTCCGAGCCAAACCTCCCGAGGTGCTCGATCATCGCCATATAACGACTCGTAATCGAGGTTTTTTATTAAACCATCGAAGAGTTAGGCAAACACTTTCAAAAAATACTTATCGAGGGAAAAATAAAGCCTACATAAAAGGTCGCATCGACCCAAGGCGTGTAAGAGCCATTGTCGCCAGCCCACATAAAAGGTCGCATCGACCCAAGGCGTAAGAGCCATTATCGCCAGCCCACATAAACGGTCGCACCGACCCAAAGCGTAAGTGCCACTCTCGCCAGCTTAAAATTCAAAACTTGAGGGTCGAATGAGCTCGAGTCGAAACCCGATTCGGAGACTGAACCAAAAATAGTTAACTAAATCTGCCTAAGAGCAAAAGCGTAAGAGCCATTGTCGCCAGCTAACACTAAAAGGTCGCATCGACCAAGTGCGTAAAAGCCTACGGGCCAGCCTAATGAGCCTCAGGGCCATACCACGAATCTAAGGGCTCCTCTCAACTCAACGACAAGTTCATCTGGCTAAATTCAAGACAGGAAGAGATACAGAGGAAACAAAACCACAAGGTTTTCTTTCGTACATATATATATATATATAAAAAACACAAGCTCCATCTACAAACGTACTTTGAAAGTACTATATACAGAATCGAAAAGTGAAATCTATGTTCCCCTTGGGGATTATGGCCCGTTGGCCTCGTCCTCGCTATCCTCGGCATCGGACAGAAGCGCCTTAGCGCCACATTCGTCTGCCCTCGCCCGCTTCACCTCTTCCGAGAGGTCAAAGCCCCTAGCACGAATCTCCTCGAGGGTTTTCCTTCGAGACTTACGCCGAGCAAATTCCTTGCTCCTGCCCTCGCGGTCGAGAACCTTCCTTAGTTCAGCTTGAGCATCGGCAGCATCCTCCAAATAGACCGCCACTTTCTGGTCAGCTGCGGTTCGGCTCATTACGGCTTCAGCCCAGCATCGACAACCTCGACCTTTAACTTCAAAAGCTCAGACTCGAGTTTTGTAATCACATTTGTTCAAACCAAGCCATTATCGCGAGCTAAGCGAAGTTGAAACTCAAAGGCGGAAGTTTTAGCCAGATCACCCTTCTCCGCTGAAGCCTGGACGTCCACCCTAACCCTCAGCTCATCGTACTCGCGGTTGGCTCGGCCAGCTAGCTCCAAAGGCGTTCCAGCCTCAGGAGCTAGAAGAAGGAACACACACTCGCTCGGAACAAAAACTGCCTGCTCCTTCAAGTAGCTCTCATAATACAAGCTCCGACTCGCCTCATACCGTAAGTGTAACAACTCGACTTCCTTTTCATCACAAAGGAGCCTAAGGGATTTCTCCTCGTCCAAAACTTTCCGCAGCCTGGCCGCACAACGAAGAGGCTCGAACTTAAGCTTGTCGAAGGCCTGCAGACGAAAACTCAGTAAGGAAGGGAAGGTGCAAAACTCGAAAGGCCTGTGCCAAAACTTACCACAGAGTGAAGCCGCTGAGCTTCCTCGAAGGTCGAGCACACATCTACTGACCTAGCTCCCTCAACTCCGAAAGAATCGACCCCGATCGAGGCATGGTCGCTCGATGCATACGACCCTGGATTTTGAGTATCCCTCGAAGTACCTTCGATGGGAAAAGAATGCGGCAGCGGAGGAGAGACCGCCTTTCCGAAACAAGAAATCGCAGGCGAAGAGGCTCAGTCGATACATCCTCTCCGATCCCCCGGTCTGAGTTCGTCTTGCTTTGAGCACCGTCGCCCTGTAAAGGTATCTCTCGTCTATTGTTATCATTCTTTAGTCCAGAAGCTAGCAATCCTTCTTCGTCTCCAAGGGGACACGGCCTTGCCTCGGAAGGCTCCCCGATGCCTACAATAACAGGGTTAACACGCAGAAAGAGAAAGTGCTTTTCCAACTAAAAAAAGGGAAGGCGCATTTACGAAGCCAGCCTTCGCCATAAACAAAATTAAGAAGGCACGAGTGTACCACTCACGTGTATAATTCCATTCCTCGGGGAATGGCATAAACTCCACGGGGATAACATCAACAGTCCGTACTCGGACGAATCGACTCATCCACTCCCGATCTCCGTCTTCTTCATCATCAACAACGATAGGCGTGTCGACCGACATCGCAAGGATAGCAGACCCCGATGCTGAAAGGGCGGGTACAACCTGATAAGATAACCGAGCGTAAGTTCAAGACCTGCCTTCTCCGCAAAAAATCTCATCATCAACACTATTCACCAAAATGATGGTTGGATCTGCGCCAAGGTAACCCGATACTTTAGACTTTAGTCGAGCACGACCCTATCAAGGGGGCCCAGTGTGAAAGGATACGTATACATATTCAAAAATCCATCGGCACGATCTGTGATGCCCTCTCTGTAACACTACCTTTTCCCCCCCATCCGCAGTCTTTTCTCACTAACCCAAGGTGTTCTTCTCCTATCAAATAAGTAATCTTCAAGGTATGCTTTCGTTGGTCCTAAATACCGGAGGCGGAACTCTCCTCTCTCTGCCGGACAGACCCCGATGTAGCAGTCATGGCTATGGAAAAATTAGAGAACTAAAGCAGGAATTTGTGCAAGTGCGTTAGTACTGAAATAATGAAAGGCTTGACGCAGGAATAGAAGGGTAACTACTTAGAATGGTGGGATCTCCAAAAGAGAAGAAACAACCATATGTATGGAAAAACGGCGACGATCTGCCTGCCTCAAAGTTTGATTAAAAATACTGACCGTTATCACTTCGGGAAGCTGCGCCGGCGGAATCCCCTCGATAGCCCTGCGGCCATATCATACATTAGGCGACGTTATGTAATGTTTTGGGAATGGAGATCTCCGTATCATCGCAAGTCCCGAGGTGGTACCCGACCTCGAGGACCTCCATCAAAGGGAAGTTAGGCTCTAAGAAGCCAACGGCATCATCGCAAGTCCCGAGGTGGTACCCGACCTCGAGGACCTCCATCAAAGGGAAGTTAGGCTCTAAGAAGCCAACGGCATCATCGCAAGTCCCGAGGTGGTACCCGACCTCGAGGATCTCTATCAGAAAGAAGTTAGGCTCCAAAAAGCCACTGGCATCATTACGAATCCCAAGGTGGCATCCGACCTCGAGGATCTCCATAAAAAAGAAGTTAGGCTCCAAGAAGCCATTGGCATCATCGCCAGTCCCGAGATGGTACCCAATCTCGAGGACCTCTCCAAAGGGCCATTGATATCATTGCAAGACTCGTATGGGCCTGAGGTACCATCTAAATCCGGGTAAACCCTCATCCAGAATCTATCTACAACGCCTTTAAGGCTATCTACATCAAGTTCAAAACAAGTTTCCAGATGGCCCGAGTCTGAGCAAACCCCTGCTCGGAAACTGCTCTCGAAAGCCTAAAGGCAATCTCTATTCTTGAGTTTTCGAGCGAATTCCCCCTCGAAGATTATCGCAGGGTCTGGAGGCTAAGTCTCGATCTGAGGGTTCGAATCCCTACTCTCATTCAACTCGAAGCCAGGGTCCCGACGACCCGAGTTTGTCAGTCCAACCCGGACCCGGTCCAAAGAACGGAAAAGGGTTCCGCGGGGAGCCGCGTTAATCGATCAATGGCTAGAAAAAATACCCACACCCGGGCTCGATGTTGGCATCAACGGGTAGAGTCATGCATTCAGAATCTCCACAAACGCAAATAAAAGGAAACATAGCATAAATCAAAGACAAGTCCATGGGATGCCCCAATTATCACGAAGGCTTGCGTCATAGGTATGATATCATCAGTATGACATCGTCACAGGAAGTCCGAAGAAATAGATGTCAAAATCGTTTCTTATCGCTCCTCTCCAAGAAACGCGGGGACTATCTGTATATGGTAAAATCAGAGGGTCCAATTCCCCGTCATCGAGGCACCTTAGAGGATCATCTCGAAGGCTCGAGGTTACAAGGCTATGGTCGAGTTTCCTCCCTCGAGGTTCGTCGACGCTCGACCTTGGGACAAGGATGCCCCCGGCTATGGTAGAGATGGAGAGTTCCCAAGGCGTGCAGCTAGAGCCGACAAAGTCTGTCAGGCTAGTCCAAACCCGAATCAGGGTGTCAACTAGCTGTCCTATCTCCATATCTTTGCAATTAATGTATTTTGTACTATGTTGGGATGCTCCCTCATATATAAAGGGGATCCTTTCCATTTTGTAGGAACCGATTGCTCCATATCAAAATACACAAGAACATTCTCTCTGCTCACTAACACATTCTCTTGATATTATTGCTTCCATTTGTTATCTTCATTATTGTTCATCATTTATTGCTTATCATTGGCCATAAAGAGCCTTCGTTGATTTTATTATAACTGTTAGTCGCTGTCCAACTGCCTTCGATAGCTCCCAGCCAAGCATCGGAATCGACCTCGAGGCCCCCGAATCGACAAGCTTGAGGCCCCGATTGTTAACCTATCGGTTTGGTTATCACCTTATTCCTAACTCTTATCTCGTTTCTAAGTCTCACAAATAGCATCAACCACATAACAACTAGCATAAAAATAGATCACGTATTTTTATAGCCCCACAATCAAATTTAATTGTTATTACCATTTTCACGGTAACAAAATATATTTTATTTTAAAAAAAAATGCCACATACAGAAAAATCCACGTGGCAGGCGAGTGCACCCACACTCTTTGCCACATCAGCGTCCAGGGGGTAATGGCTGTCAAAAGACCAAGTTGAGGGGTGTAATTAAGACCTTGAATAGTTTAAGACTGTAACTAATAATCCGTGTCAAGTTTAGGGGGATGTTAAGGTATTTTGCCTATCAATAAATTATAAGTCATTACGACAATATATTGCACTTTTAAAACAGGAAAAAAGAAACAAAAACAGAAAATATATCCAAAATAAACATGACCCGAAGATCCAGTATTTATTTATACATTATATAAGGTATACTATGATAAATTTCTAAAAACTGAATTAGACTAATTAATTACCGAATCGCAATATTGTCTTGTTTTAATATAGTGTCGACTCCCCGTGTTATATGTTTTATCAATAAAGTGCTAAACCTTCTCTTAAAACGAATTAATGAGAGAATAGATGGTGAATCCTAGTTAAATATAATAACTGCTAGATCTAATGTTTAGATGTATTGATGATGTAGGGTTGAATCCGAAAATGTTGTATACCAACTACAAATGCTCAAAGATTGTCAATGAATGTAGTAATAAAAGCATGCAATAAATATAGATAATGGCAATGAATGTAATAAGAAGGAATTTATCACCCAAATGTTAGATGACTTGGATGATTCTCCTTCCTGACAACAACGTGAAGTAATAGAAAATGAAGATGGACAAGGAATTTTTGGATCTTGTGAATAAAAAGCGTATATTGAACAATGTAATCAGTGGACAAGATAAGCTTTTGTATATCCTTTGTAGTCAACCCTTTACAATGTGCTCTTATCAGAAAACTGAAATCCCCTTTTTGTTCTTTATCTCTTCCTATTATAAGGGATATTCCTAAGAAACCCTAAAAAGTATAACAGAAGAAATATCCAATGGAATATTCCTTCTTTCTATTCTAAACTTATTATATTGTTGCTTTCGTGCATTCTTTACTTGACCTCGGCACTAATCCTTCTGAAGACGACTCCTCGCCATTGTGCCGTGGTCGGCTTAATCCTCGACCACGTCCATTTACAGTTATTAAGTCCAGGCCAAATTTCGACCATACATTATATACTTCCATAGAAGTCACATCAGCATAGACAGAATTTCACACACACACACACACCTTTAGTCATAGAGATAAATTCGGTAGTAAATCTTTTCAAACCGTTCTTATTTGGGGAACGACATTCATTTTGATATTTAATATTTGTTGATAAAACTTTGTTTAATATTTGTTGATAAAACTTAGGATGTTTCATGTTGAAGTTTAATTTTGCTTCAACATAATTGTAAAACCGTTTCTTTTGAGAAAATAGATGTGTTTTATATTCCTGTAAATGATGAATCACCTGCAATTTCTTATAATTAAAATCATATTGGTAATAGACTACAAAACTAAATCTGCCGTTAATCCAAAATTCTCAAGTATATCACACAATAAATCTGCTGGATATAATAAAGCCTCCCTTATAGCTTGTTTGGATGGTTGTTACCTATTATATTGTATCGTATTGTTACTTTAAATACAATATTTATTTTGATTGTTACTTAAATTTTATTGTATCATATCGTTAAATCCGTCGTTACAAACAACGAAAAGTGCCACTTTATGTAACTACAGATTTGGTGTGGTGGCGTCGTTACCTTATTTTTTCCTCTCATTTTGCCCTTCTTTATTATTAAATAATTATATTTTATCCTTCACCCTACTTTTTTATATAATAATTCTACTTTGTCCTATTTTTTCTTAGTAATATTGCAAGTTTATTCTTCATATTTTTTGTGCGTGACATGAAATGACGGGAAACAATACTCTATCCAAGCATTATATTCATTAAACAATACAATAAAATATAATACGATACATTATGAAACGACATGTAACAACGATCCAAACAAGCTATTACTGTCGCGGTACACTAAATTATTGATATGTGACTCATCATTTACATTATAAAAATCAAATTAATTAAAACATGTAAGTGTAAAAAGCATCTGACAATAATTTTTTTATTATTATCTTGAGACGAGAAAATATACATGAAAGTGGAGTAATTAGTAGTTGAATATTTAAACTCATTATGTTTTTTGTTTTTGTTATTGTGATTTTGTTACTTCTAATTGGGTTGGTTATGATTCACTTTAAGAAACTACAAGTTAAAAAAAAGGTATCATGGCTACATCTAAAACTCGTGTTGGGGTTTAGGAAATCTATAGATTCATCTCCCTCAATTATGGAATACTTTTTAAATATAGATACATGAATATAGCAGTTTTTTTATCTCAAAAGAAAAAAAATTAAAATATATGAGTATAGTGGGCTTGAGTGAAAGTGGGTCCATCCGCGTTGACTTTCTTACAGAATTCTAACCTCGTTAAACTTGTATTGTGTTGACCATGTTGAAAAGTTTTACTATAAGAAATTAGAAAATAAGATAAATAGAAAAAATAAGAGAAAAACATGCATTCTTTTATTCCTAGTGTATTAACAAACGAGTGGAGTAGGCTAGTGACGATTATAATCGTGGGACTTATAAAAAAAACTCTAGAGAGGGAAAAACCACACCTCTCCGCTCTCTAACCAAATATCACTAACATGGCCATATTTTCATCCCCGGCGCAGGATCCATCCTCCAAAATCCCACCGGAACCACCGAATCCCCCGACGGAAGCCTCCCAATTTGAGATGGAGGAGGACACTCCTCAAAGAACATTCTTTCGATGAGATCCTACTGGAAAGGAATCTGATGTCCACCACTTCATATGAACTAACTCACTCTCCTACCCTGTTCGAATTAAATGAGGGGAATATCCCCATCCCTTTGTCAAAGGAAGACAAGAGCAAGTTATACCTCCCCTGGAGATACTCCCTAATAGTGAAACTATTTGGGAGGAAAATTCCCCACCAGTTACTACGAGCAAAGCTTGCACATCTTTGGAAGCCCATTGAACCCCTAACGCTAATCAACTTGGGTTGGGACTTCTTCTTCATCAAATTCAACTTGGAAGCAAGAATGAACAAAGTCCTGGCAGAGGGATCTTGGTTTGTGATGGGCCATTCATATCTATATGGAAATGGTAACCAAACTTTCTTCTAGCGGAATCTAAGCTTGCTATTACAACAATTTGGATCAGACTCCCACAGCTCCCAACGGAGTTCTATGATAGGGCGTTCCTCGAGAAAATGGGCAATAGGGTTGGCAAATTACTGAAAATAGATACTTGTACCTCCACCACCCTTAGGGAGAGGTATGCTAGGATCTGTGTCCAGGTTCTATTAGACATTACCGTTGCCATCGCTGTCACCATCGGCACGCACAACCACCCATCTTATATGAGCGGGAAGGGATTCTCAGCAAGGGATGTGGAAGAATTAGCCATACGCTATGATACTGCCCATTCACCCCCAAGGCCAATGAAACCAACAGTCCAGTTAACCCAAATCCTACGACTACAAACGCTGGTACAGTCCCTGGCGAAGACTCTCTGTGGCAAACGGTCCCATTCAAGCAGAGCAAAAAAAGGAATCCATAAAGGAAATAGCTTACAAAGACCGTCCGGAGCAACATCGGAGAATCCCACGACCCAGGTAAAGCGGTACAGTGAAGCCTTAGGTACGTTCCTCGACCTAGTAACCACCACCACCACTGGCGGCAGCAGCCCTAAAGCCCACGAACATCTGGACCCTGGTGAACACTTGGGCTCTATGGGGTGGACTACGGAGAATCAACAAGACTTGAGGTCTTTAAGGCCCAACTCTGATAAAGGCCTATCTTTACAAGTGGACCAAGTCAAAACAAGAGCAGACCCACAAGCAAAGCTGATTGGGCTGAAACGATATCTTCCTAAGTCAGGCACAATCCCAAAAGATGCCACTTTAGGGAATATCTCCATTCCCAAAAAGCCAAATACAATTTACAAAAATGGGATTGAAGAATCCACCCCCCCTCTTTTGACTCTGCTCCCCCAAAATTGAGTACTCTTACACAAAAAGAGAGTATCTCTTTTATGAAAAGGGATCTCTTGTCAGTACAATACCATCCTAAAATGGCCCACACGTTCACGAAAATCCATTTTAACGCGCCTGCGCCTGCGCCACACACAATCCACCCCCATCTCTTCCCTGATCTTGCCTCTTCCAGTGGAGGTAATCAAGTGTCTGTTATAATCCCAATAACCAATACTATCAATGAGGTGACACCCCCTGTCATTCCCTCAAGATTAATTGCAGAAGGCAAATAGTCTCACACGAAACCCAAAGAGGAGATGGATTATAATGCTTCTCCCTCCTCTTCCTTTACTCCAAGCCACACCAACAGTCCCCTTCACTCTGATTTTTCTAATGGAAACAACAATCCCTCTCCCCAAACACAAGCCACAACACCGCTAACCATCTCCACCACCCTAATGCCTCCAGAGCTCATGCCGGAGTCATGGTTGGAAATGACACTCTAAGGACACACCCAGAACCTACAAATGATGGTAGGGTCTGTCCCGGTGGAAATAACTATCCAAAATCCCAGACATGGGCGGCTCAACGGTATCCGTGGCCTAAAGCCAAACTTCAACGAGGGCCCCAAGTTTTTTCATATTTAAAAACTCATTTAATAAATTTTTATTTTAAGTCTATTTTTCTAGCTTTTTGAGATGTAAATATTTTAACAATTTATTTATAATCGATTTATTAACTAGGGTTATATATATTTCTACTTTCTAGGATTTTTATTCAATTCTTTTATTAGGATTTCTTGCTTTTCTAAAAGATTTTTGTTAAACTCTCACCAACTTCTTCTTCTTTTTGGTATCCATTCTCTTCTAGCTCAATTATATTAGTGATTTGCTTATCTACCATAAATTCTTTCTATTTTTGGGGATTGTATCAGAGTTTCAATTCTTCTCTCTTTTTGGAATTTTTAATATGCGTATTCATATTTTTTTATTGACATATTAAAATTTTAATAAATTAAAAAAAGATAATACACATACTTACAAACAAAAGATATCAAAAAATAATAAATTTTAGATGCAAAATATAAGAAAAGTATAGAGCAATTGAACCTGGTTAAACAAAAAGTCATAGATAACTTGATATTACTTTTGTTGTTTCAATATTTTTGGTGCAATGCCGGAAAAGCATGACAAATAAAGAGTTCACAATTGCTTTCTGTTATCATATTTGACAGAATATTTTATGAGACAGTGGACTTATAAGTCCGGATAGGCTTAAAGGAATATAAAAGATTAAGTAAAAACCAGTTAAAAGAGAAAGTAATAAAAGTAATGTGGGCCCTGTGATAATAATCATAATATATAAAGAAGGCAAGAAATATATTCACACGCAAGTTACTATTCTTATTCCCAAATTATCTTTACCGGTCCCATAGTTTCCTTATTTATGAAAGATTTTTTTTGATATACTAAATACTTTTTAAAAATTCATCAAATACAGATACAACTATTTAATATAGTATTAGAAATATTTGGGCCCTCCTAGATGTGGGGCCTCAAGCAGTTGCTTGAGTAGATTTACCATTGAGCCGCCCCTGATCCCAGATACCTAGCTCGACTGGCCACACACCTCGTCCACCGGGGTCTGGCAAACTTTGGACACCAGTTATGGATGTCCACATTACTCCAAACGCAGTACATGGGGAACCGACAAACCCTATCTATGGAGGAACTCAACACACTCATGGGCCAGCTTTGCCAGACCATGCCTTTCTTCCCCTTCATGAACCTGGAAACTCCAGTCCCATCTCAAACCTTCCAACTCTAGCCATCAATTGTCCAAGTTCCTTAGCCACCATCCCAACTACACTCACCCATCAATCTACTAAGCAGGGGAACTACCATGGCATTGGACTACCTCAGGGAGTCCAATGTGGACCTGGAGAACATGCTAGAAAAACTAGGGATGCGAAAGACAAAGGCCTTTCTCGTGCCGGAACTCCTGGAGATAGAGTTCAAAGAGCAGTCAGGAGAAATGCTTATTGCTCTGTGCCCCAAAAAGCTCATAATTTGCAAACTTGATCTCCGTGTGCACTCATTTCCAAACTTAAAAAACTCAATAGTGACTCTGGTCATTCTAGTGGGTACGTTGAAGCCAACCGCTGTGAGCAAGGGTAAGGGAATCAAAAGGAAGGCTCCAACCCAAAACCCCTGTTAATGAATTTCATAATATGGAATGCTACAGGGTCCAATAGTACTGAGTTCCGTAGGCACTGTGCATCTATGGTGAAGCTCCACAACCCTGCCATGCTCGTCTTGCTGGAGACTAGAACGGCAACTCACAAGCACCTCACTGCTGAGCTAAAGTTTGATGCTCAACACCAATCCCTTGCTGTTGGACAGTTTGGTGGGATTGTGCTTATGTAGAAAGATGATATGGTTAAGTTAGAGGAAGTAGCCAATACTCCACAGGGGGTGCATGTCATGGTCATAGTACTCCCCTCTTCCACTAAATGGCTATTTTCTGCTATATGTGCTAGTAATTGTGTTAATAATAGAAATAAACTCTGGAACACACTAGAGGACCTGACTTCTGTCTACGGGGGTAGTTGGCTTGTTTGGGGGGGGGGGGTTCCAGTGAGCTCCTAAAAGCCAGGGATAAGGGGGTAATAGCTTGAACACTAGTAGAAGCAACAAATTTTGGAAATGCTTGAACAATTGCAAATTAATTGATCTAGGTTTTAAAGGTTCAAAATATATTTGGTCTAATAAAAGATACACCAATAAGCAAGACCTAATCCTAAAAAGACTTGATAGGTGCTTTGCAACTGATGATTGGATAGAGGGCTTTCCTGAATCAAATGTTACCCATCTTCCTAATAACCACTCTGATCATTGTCCTCTTCTTTTAAGTCTAATCCAGCAAAGTCAGAGCAGGGCCAACAAGCCTTTTAAGTTTTTATCTATGTGGAGCAACCACCCTGACTTCTTTCCTCTTGTGGAAGATAGTTTTGCAGCCAATACTGATATCCTGAAAACTACCTCTGCTTTTACCAATAGGGTGACTGATTGGAATAAACATGTCGTTGGCAATATTTTCCATAGGAAAAGGTAGATCCTTGCTAAATTTTCTTGCATCTAGAAGTCCAATGCCTACCCCTTTAGTACCTTCCTTAAGGAGCTTGAAGCCAAGCTCCAGCAAGATTTCTCTGTCATTCTTAGGAGTGAAGAGGACTTCTGGAAGCTTAAATCCAGAATTAATTGGTTAAGTGAGGGAGATGCTAATACTAAATTCTTACATATATCCACACTTAACAGAAGAAGGAGGAACATGATCATGTCTTTAAAAGCTGAGGTGGGGAAGTGTATTCAGGATCCCAATGATATTAAAGACACAATCCTTAACTACTTCACTGAATTTATACTACTGAACACCATAGCTCAATTCTAAGCAAGAGCCACATTACTGATAGTGCTAATGTCCTGACTACCAGGGAGCAGAGAACCATTGACTCTACCCTTAGGCTCTCTGAGATCAAGTGTGCCTTGTTCTCCTTCAAGGCCATGAAGGCACCTGGGCCTGATGTCCTTCATCCTTTCTTCTATCAGAAGTACTGGCATATAGTTTCTGGTAAGGTAATGCAATTCTGCCACTCTGTCTTCTCCACTTGTATAATCCCTGCTGAAATAAACAAAACCAACTTCTGTTGATTTTTATATAATTTTTTTAACACACTCTTGATTGATCTGAAATCTATAGGTCTATTGGAAATGACCTTGTGTATAACAGCACAGCCCACTAGTGATATTTTTTACATTGGGCCTAAGCCCGCATGACTTTAAAATGTGTCACTAGAGTCTAAGGCCTATCTACTTATATACCCAGCATCTCTCCCGTGTTTTGTCGATGTGGGATTCGCCTAGGATGTCACATACACTCCCCCCCTTAGGGACTCAGCATCCTCGCTGAGGTTTCCCCCACCACCATTAAAGGTTGTACGAGGAGTGGTTTTGATACCATATGTAACAGCCTAGACCACAAGTGAAATAGGCACAGCTTTAAAACGCGTCACTAGAGTATAAGGTTTGCCTATTTATATACCCAGATGCATGCAGATGGCGTGGGCTGTAGCATACAAAAATCATGGAATCAAGAGGAATTCTAGTTTCACGACTCTAAAACGCCAAAAAACAGGAATGTCCATGGCGAAGCAATGACTATTGTTCCTTAGGTCGTTTTTGATGGGCCGACAAACTTTTAGGTGATTTGGGTCCGGTCGCCCAGATACATGTAGATGGCGTGGGCTATAGCACACAAAAATTGAGAATCGGGCAGAATCCAAGTTTTACGATCCTAAAAAGCCAAAAAATGAGGAACAGTCATGGAAAACCGATGGCTATTTTTTCTTAGGTCGTTTTTATCGGCCAGAAATTTTTTAGGCGATTCAAGTCCGATCGACCGGATGATGCAGATGGCGTCGGCTATATATCAAAAGAAAATTTGGGAATCGGGTCGAATTCAAGTTTATGATCCTAAAACGCCAAAAAACGAGGAACAACCATGGAGAAGCAATGTCTATTATTCCTTAGGTTATTTTTTATGGGCCGGAAAATTTTTAGGCGATTCGGTCTGGTGGCCCAGATGCATGTAGATGGCATGGACATAGCACACGAAAATTTGATAAATCGGGAATTTTAGTTTTATGGTGCTAAAATACCAAAAAACGAGGAATGGTCATGGCGAGACAATGACTATTGTTCCTTAGGTCATTTTTGATAGGCCAAAATTTTCTTAGACGATTCGGATCCAGTCGCCTCGACCCATGCATAAAGCTTGGACTATAGTACACGAAAATTTGGGAATCCGATGAAATTCCAGTTTTATGACTCTAAAACGCCAAAAAATGAGGAACGATCATGGCGAAGAGATGACTATTGTTCCTTTGGTCGTTTTTTACGAACCGGAAAAATTTTAGGCGATCCGGATCCAATCGTCTAGACCCATGCAGATGGCGTGGGCTATAGCATACGAAAACTGAGAATTGGGCGAAATTCCAATTTTATAGCCCTAATGTCACGCCCCGAACCTGGGAACGAGACCGGCACCAGGTTCCTCACCTATCCTTGCGTACCAACTTGCGACTAAGGAACTCTGAACATGTGATGTCATACTTTGGCCACGGGCCACATTGCAAGACAACTGCGAATACTGACTAAATATCAATATAAAGCTGGGCCGACAAGGCCGTCACAATTATTGCAGCTGAAAAACCAACCAAATATACATACAAGGCCTACAAGCCCAACATATTGCACTAACTGACAGGATATGTCTACAAGCTTCTACTGATGGATATACTGTGATCGGGACAGCTTCCCGACCTACTCTTAACATGTATACATATATATATATAAGATGTACATAAGGTTCTAGACCTGGCAACTCCGAAAGGCATGGAGCTTACCGATCAAGCTGAACTCGAGCAACACTTAATGAGGAGGCCTACCATTCCTTATTTGAACCTGCACGCATGAAATGCAGCGCCCCTAGAAAAGGGACGTCAGTACGAAATAATGTACCGAGTATGTAAGGTAATATACTGAAAGCTGAAACTGAACTGATAATATAGTAACTACAAGTAGCTGGAAGTCAAAGATAATCTGAAGATATGCTTACCTACTGATTCTGACTCAACTCCCTCAATATAGTAAGTAAAATAGCTGTCCGGCCCTATAAGGCTCGGTACATATATATAATTGCTTTGCCGTAGTAGGCTCGCTCATAGGCGCTCAGCCATACTAGGCTCTGTATCTCGACCAACTGGTCTCACTCATAGGCGCTCGGCCACAGTAGGATCGGTATATAACTTCCCATCTGATCAGAGGTTGCCCAATAGGGGCCTGCCCATCGATTATAGCTCGATGGTAATAAAAATAATATAATACTGTATAGATAGACGCTCTGCTCTCTTGAATGGAAGAAGGAAATACTCAATTGAATATTGTACTTACAAGGCTAGGAAAAATATACGTAAATTTCGGGATATGAATTTTTCTTTATGTTTCGTTATCAAACTCGTGTAATTACGAGATCATGCAAAATGAAGGAAGAGCTTAGCCTTAACATACCTAGAGTAGAGAAAAATTCCGTATGATATTCTTGGAAGAGGTTGTACCGTACTCTGTTAGAATCGCAAAATTTTTACTTTGCTAAGACTATAATAATTTTCGTTGGATATTTGTAGGAATTGATTGCAAGGAAAATCGCTAGCGTTTACTTCTAATTCTGAGGTCTTTGGTATTGAAAATATTAGGAACGAGGTTTAGGATTTATTGTAATATGGTTTTGGTTTTGAAATATCTTTGGAATTGAAGTGATTTTAGTAACACTTCACGTTATTGAAGTGTTTTGGTCACACATCCTTTTGCCACCTATCAAGAGTGACTAAGAGTCATCTCTTTATGAAGTGGCATGCTGCCACGTGGGGATGGAGGTGGAAAATTTAATCTTTATCCACTTATTAGTTAATTAGGTAATGTCTTGTTATCCGGTAATTAATCAATTACCCGCATAATTAAAAATTGTCTCAATTTACTTAAAATAATACTCATTTCTCACATATCTTATACACCTTACTATCATGGTCATTTGGTACCTTGTATGGCACTAGTCCATAAATATCGGGTATTATTGCTCGGCCCATATTTTATCCCAACATGCCAAACTTGGACGAAAATTTATTTTCCTTGACTTGATTCCCTTCTCACCTTCACGAATTTACTCATCACTTGTTTGAAATAGAATAATCCTTAAATCTCCAAATAATCTTTACCTTGGACTGATGTCAATTACCTTACGGCAAATTCAACGTACAATACTATAGGGTGCAACATCGTTGTAATTTAATACTGCGAAGCGTAACATCATCGTAATGTAATACTGCAGGACGAAATAACGATGTAATACCGCGGGGCGTAACATCATTCCTCCCTTTGGAGGACGAATGTTGACTGGTGCTCTTATCATTTTCATAACTTATAGCTCTTGTGAATACCTTAATACTCTCCTTGCCATTTAGGCAGTTGTTCTGTGAATAAATCCACAGGCCAGGGCATTCCCCCCTTTAGGCCTCTTTCCCACGCCATGGCTTGTGATCGAATTCCTTTCAATCTCGTAATTGTTGCTACCTTCTATCATGCAATCTCTACGATACTGACCTTGTAAGTGTGCCCATGCGACTCTTATCTCCTTTTTCCTCTAGCTTTTAGCCAATCTCTAGGCCTCACTTTGTAAACATATACAAGGCTTAATAGGATGCCTCTCTGGGCATCTATAGGTGTACTGAAGTTCTTCGCTCGGTACTTTGTAGAACTTGCGAATATGGCTATATCTTATTTCATAGACCTGGTTATCCATCTATATGACCTTACTGCACCTAGGTAAGTCATACTATACCATAGCTCTTACTTTGATTTATCGTTACTAAGGTCTGCAACCAACTCCAAGTTACTCTCGTTGTTTATCCTTAAGACTGATGGTCTAATTTCCTCTCATACTGTTAAACTTTTATCCATCTATTGTTGATTTACCTTAATGTTGATTCCTCATCTACCACTGATAACTTGATCTTTTATGTAACACCGCCGCTAGGGCTCGCGTCTCATCGGGGACATCTGGAGTAATTAGATTGATCCACCTAGGGGTGATACTTTACTATACTTCCATAACCGTTTTTCATAGCATCCCAATGTGGTTTACCTTATGTGCATCCCAATGTGGTTTACCTTATGTGGGTATTTTAATCCTGTACACTTCATGAAATCATTACTCAATTGAAGGCCCAAATATCATCCTTTATCTATCACAATTACACCATCAGGCAGCATTCCATCCTTTTTAAATGCTACTAGTCTTAGACTCCTTTGAGTTCATTCAGGCTATATTGAGCTTTCTATAACTTAGAGGGACCATCGGCTTCTTTGTTTTCACGGGTTTAATCTCGAGGGCTTATCCATTGTCGTCACCTTCTCACTTGCCTTCTTCTTATCCTTACTCTTGTCTTTCTAAAACCTTGTCGTTCTATCATACTTTATCTTGTGATCGATTCCCTTATGCTTTTCTGGAACATCAAGCGAGATATCGCATTGTCTCTAACTCTTATTTTACTCTCTAATTAAACCTTTCGGTACTTAGAAACCATAGGCTGGAAGGTATGCCACCGATGACGCTACTATCATTCCTGGATACTGAATCCCAGCGCTTCTAGTCTTTTACCTGAAGTATGGACCACTCTCATCCTTCTATACTTGAGTATTTCGTACGTTGTTCACCTTTACCTTACTTACTTTAGAATATCACCTCATATTCTTCTATCTCTCTTCATAACCTCCCTCCCCCATAGGTATAAATCACATCCACAATTTGAGGCTCTATTATAATACTTGCACCTCTGGTGCCTATACAATCCGGTGGGAGCTCCATACTGAAATCTTACGAGGCTGGCATTTTTCTAACTCGCTTTATCGTAAAGCCGTTATAGAATATGGTTGTTGTGCTATCTCTCTTGCACCTCTAATATTAAGAGTTATTCTGCTATGTTCTCAATCATGATTCCTATAACTTCTGGGTCTAATAATCGGATTCCCGATTTACTTTGTTGATGTAACTCTTTAGTGTCCTCCTTCTTCTGATCGGCGTTTATGTCGGCTTAAGTTATCTCCCTATCTGGGGTTCATGGTATTAGTTATTCTATTTAGCCTTTCGTGGGCGCTGAGGAATATGAATGATACAATCTTTTAACAATTTAATCCTTCTTTTATGACCTGGGCTCAATTCTTTCTCATAACGTATACCTGAATCTTCTACGGCCGTATATGTTGTGTGTATAAAACTCCGAACCCTTAAGTGTGTTCATAACGTAACCAACTCGGGATCATTGATCGAATAATTTCTTCCGTTCCATCTTAGCTTTCTTTCAACGTAAGCTATTACTTTTCCCGGTCTTTCTGCTCCCCTTGTTGCGTCCGTACTTAGCTTATCTTAGTGGCCACACATGCCATAGTTTTCGTGCAACTCATATGATTTCGAATATTACTTCTAATTATACTTCCCGTTTATTAGCCACGGTAGGTGCCACTTTCCTTTGGAGTGCTTATAATGTTGTTGTGAGACTATTGTTACACGAACATTTCCTCTTTAGGTCGTTGTGCTTAGGTTGAAGTCTTCTTCCTTATTTCCTCAGCTAGTCTTTCGTTGTAGTACTTAGGGAGAAACCTTGACTCTCGTAAAGCTGTGAGCTTATTACGGACCTTTTGACTTCCTTTCTTGCCTGAAATCATCCGTAGTTGCTTACCTCCGTGCCCTTGTGCTTGTAGGGTTGCTTCTGAACTGATATTTTGACTGCCTTCCCAGTGGCACTTTTCTTTTATCCATGTAACATGCATACGGTACCTTTAACTACCCTGATTCCTATTTGAATATATCTCAAGTATTATAATGACGTTACTGCGAGGCTGAATTCTCCATGTTGGGGATTACTACATTTATCTTGCATGATTTGCTGATTTGTCTGTAACTTCTTGTCTAGTCATGACTAGGCTCTTCTTGAATCAACTACTAACTGCTCGTCGGCCCATTCTCATATCCATATTCCGCGTAATCTTTCTTGGGTTATTTCCTTGTCTTAACTTACCTCACATACTGGCTCCTTATCTATCAATAACATCCCGGGCAGGAACCCTTACTTCCTTTTTTTTGACGTCGTGGTATATAATGTTCTGGAATCATAGCATATTTGTAACATTTGGATAAGTGCAATCTCATCCCTTTCTCATTTTTATCGCATTCTTCCTTTATCATTCCATATTCCCCCCCTTTAGCGGAGTACTATGACTTGGACCTACGACGACCTACCTATAGATATTTTCCTCTCCATCTTTGGCGTCCTTTCGCATCATCAATGATCCTTACTTGCCTTGCGGTAATCCTTCTGTACCATGGATAACAAAATTCCTCACTCGCAATGGTGACACTTAGTGTAACTGGCACATATAATCCCTTAAGCTTAACTTTGCTCATATTGCTTGCTTTAGGGGTTCTTCTGTTGTCCATTCTATTACTGCCGGAATGCATTCTGAAATTCTCATGATGCTGACTATTATCAAATCCCTCATTTCCTAATTCATGTTTAGTTTATCTTGTTCACCAGTCCATACTGATTTCTATTACTCTGGGGTCTAACTTTTCCTTCTTTTAATCACGTTAGAGTCGCGAACTTATTTTTCGAAATAAGGATATGACTGTATGGCCTATACTCTTTTGTTGTCTTAAGGCCCATGACCTCGTCTCTTTCTTCATTTGACTATAGATTCTTCCCTGCTAATATTTCTATCTATCACTTTATTTTGAAAACATTAACAAGACATTCTTTCGCTTTTACCTCCCCTTGCTCCATCTACTGGCTCTTCGGGCTGCCTAACATTCTCCCTCTACTAGGGACGGGAGCAACACTAAGGTAATATTTATCCTTTCAAGGTTTCCAGTTCCTATCTTTGTAGTACTCATATCTAGCTGTACTATTTTAGAGTGCACCATCTAGGTGTCTCACAAGGAGATCTATTAGCCATTTGCAATATCCTTCAGCAATGTCAACTAGCGCAAACAATCCATTCACCATTTTGGGCTACTCTAACCCCAGCCGAATCGGGATATTATGTCCTTCTCTTAAACCATATTTGTTAGCTCCCATAGAGCATAGATTAGATCGATGTGGCCAATTGTACATACCTCTGTTGAAGGTAACTCAAAATGCTTATATCTCTCTTCCTGAATGGTAAATAAGGATAATCTTCATTAGATGGATACCTCGTACCCTTTTTCACCCGGCTTCCTTCACTTGTTGAAACTTTTATTTACCTTCTGAATCTCTCATTGTCTTTCACCATAAAGGTGGATAGATATTCTTGCCTTAAGGTTCCTTTTCCAGAAGCTCACCGGGTTCTTCTGACTCAACTCTTTCACAACCGCATTCAATCCCTTACCAACAATCTTTCTAGATGTAGGCATCGCTGTATTATGAATAAGGTCGAGTTTAGGAAATTGTGTTCTTACAACTGAGCTCTACCACACGATCTAGAATAAGAAGAAAGAGTGACAGTCCTAAATGCCCTGTAGCCTCCTACTTAAAAGTGTGGTGCATGACACACCCATAAACAAGACTCTACTAGACACAGCTTGTAGACTCCCTAGGACAGAACTGCTCTGATACCACTTTTGTCACGCCTCGAACTTGTGAATGAGACTGGCACCCGGTGCCTCACCTATCCTTGTGTACCAACTTGTGACTAAGGAACTCTGAACATGTGATGTCATACTTTGGACATGGACTACATTGCAAGACAACTGCGAATGCTGACTAAATATCAATATAAAGCTGGGCCGACAAGGCCGTCATAATTGTTGCAGCTGAAAAACCAACCAAATATACATACAAGGCCTACAAGCCCAACATATTGCACTAACTGACAGGATATGTCTACAAGCCTCTACTGATGGATATACTGTGATCGGAACAGCTTCCCGACCTACTCATAACATGAATACATATATATACAAGATGTACATAAGGTTCTAGACCCGGCAACTCCGAAAGGCATGGATCTTACCGATCAAGCTGAACTCGAGCAACATTTAATGACGAGGCCTACCATTCTTTGTCTGAACCTGCACGCATGAAATGCAGCACCCCCAGAAAAGGGACGTCAGTACGAAATAATGTACCGAGTATGTAAGGCAATATACTGAAAGCTGAAACTGAACTGATAATATAGTAACTGCATGTAGCTGGAAGTCAAAGATAATCTGAAGATATGCTTACCTGCTGATACTGACTCAACTCTCTCAATATAGTAAGTAAAATAGCTGTCCGGCCCTATAAGGCTCGGTATATATATATATAACTGCTCTGCCGTAGTAGGCTCGCTCATAGGTGCTCGCCATACTAGGCTCTGTATCTCGACCAACTGGGCTCGCTCATAGGCGCTCGGCCACAGTAGGATCGGTATATAACTTACCATCTGATCAGAGGTTGCCCAATAGGGTCCTGCCCATTGATTATAGCTCGATGGTAATGAAAATACTATAATACTGTATATATAGACTCTCTGCTCTCTTGACTGGAAGAAGGAAATACTCAATTGAATATTATACTAACAAGGCTAGGAAAAATATACGTAAATCCCGGGATATGAAGTTTTCTTTATGTTTCGTTATCAAACTCGTGTAATTACGAGATCATGCAAAATGAAGGAAGAGCTTAGCCTTAACATACCTGGAGTAGGGAAAAATTCCGTATGATATTCTTGGAAGAGGTTGCACCGTACTCCGTTAGAATCACAAAATTTTTACGTTGCTAAGACTTTAATAATTTGTGTTGGATTTTTTGTAGGAATTGATTGCAAGGAAAAAGGCTAACTATTACTTCTGATTGTGAGGTCTTTGGTATTGAAACTATTAGGAACGAGGTTTAGGATTGATTGTAGTATGGTTTTGGTTTTGAAAGATCTTTGGAATTGAAGTGATTTGGGTAACACTTCACGTTATTGAAGTGTTTTGGTCACACATCCTTTTGCCACCTATCATGAGTGACTAAGAGTCATCTCTTTATGAAGTGGCATGCTGCCACGTGGGGATGGGGGTGGGAAATTTAATCTTCATCCACTTATTAGTTAATTAGGTAATGTCCCGTTAACCGGTAATTAACCAATTACCCGCATAATTAAAAATTGTCTCAATTTACTTAAAATAGTACTCATTTCGCACATATCTTATACACCTTACTATCATAGTCATGTGGTACCTTGTATGACACTAGTCCATAAATATTGGGTATTATTGCTCGGCCCGTATTTTATCCCAACATGCCAAACTTGGACGAAAATTTATTTTCCTTCACTTGATTACCTTTTCACCTTCACGAATTTACTCATCACTTGTTTTGAAATAGCATAATCCTTATAATCTCCAAATAATCTTTATCTTGGACTGATGTCAATTACCTTACGACAAATTCAACGTACAATACTACAGGGTGCAACATCGTCGTAATTTAATACTGCGAAGTGTAACATCATCGTAAAGTAATATTGCAAGACGAAATATCGACGTAATATTGCGGGGCGTAACACCTAAAATGCCAAAACACGAGGAACGGTCATGGCAAAGCGACGGCTATTGCTCCTTATGAGTTTTTAATGGTCCGACAAAATTTTAGGCAATTCGGGTCCTGTCTCCTGGATGCATGCAAATTGCGTGGGCTATAGCACACAAAAATCTAAGAATCGGGCAGAATTTCAGTTTATAGCCCCAAAACACCAAAAATCGAGGAACAGTCTTGGCGAAGCGATGACTATTGCTCCTTAGGGCATTTTTGATAGTCTGACAAAATTTTTGGCGATTCGGGTCCGGTCGCCAGGATGCATGCAGATAGCGCGGGCTATAGCACATGAAAATCATGAAATCAAGCAGAATTCCAGTTTTTTGGCCCTAAAACGCCAAAAAATCAGGAACGATCATGGCAAAGCGATTACTATTGTTCCTTGGGTCCTTTTTGAGGGGGCTGACACAATTTTAGGCCCGCACGTTCACGAAAGTCCACTTTAACGCGCGTGCGCCTGCGCCACACACAATCCACCTTCATCTCTTCCCCGATCTTGCCTGTTCCAGTGGAGGTAATCAAGTGTCTGTTATAATTCCAATAACTAATACTATCAATGAGGTGACACCCCCTGTCATTCCCTCAAGATTAATTGCAGAAGGCAAATAGTCTCACAAGAAACCCAAAGAGGAGATGGATTATAATGCTTCTCCCTCCTCTTCCTTTACTCCAAGCCACACCAACAGTCCCCTTCACTCTGATTTTTCCAATGGAAACTAATCCCTCTCCCTAAACACAAGCCACAACACCGCTAACCATCTCCACCACCCTAATGCCTCCAAAGCTCATGCTGGAGTCATGGTTGGAAATGGCACTCTAAGGACACACCCAGAACCTACAAATGATGGTAGGGTCTGCCTCGATGGAAATAACTATCCAAAATCCCATATGCCTAGCTCGACTGGCCACACAGCTCCTCCACTAGGGTCTGGCAAACTTTGGACACCGGTTATGGATGTCCACATTACTCCAAACCCAGTACACGGGGAACCGAAAAACCCTATCTGTGGAGGAACACAACACACTCATGGGCCAGCTTTGCCAGACCATGCCTTTCATCCTTTTCATGAACCTGGACACGCTAGTCCCATCTCCAACCTTCCAACTCCGGCCATCAATAGTCCAAGTTCCTTAGCCACCATTCGAACTACTCTCACCCATCAATGTACTAAGCTGGGGCACCACCATGGCATTGAACTACCTCAGGGAGTCCAATGTGGACCTGGATAACATGCTAGAAAAACTAGGGATGCCAAAGACAAAGGCCTTCCTCATGCAGGAACCCCTGGAGATATAGTTCAAAGAGTAGTCAGGAGAAATGCTTATTACTCCGTGCCACAAAAAGCTCATAAGTTGCAAACTCGATCTCCGTGTGCACTCATTTCCAAACTTAAAAAACTCAATAGTGACTCTGGTCATTCTAGTGGGTATGTTGAAGCCAACCCCTGTGAGCAAGGGTAAGGGAATCAAAAGGAAGGCTCCAACCCAAAACCCCTGTTAATGAATTTCATAATATGGAATGCTACAGGGTCCAATAGTACTGAGTTCCGTAGGCACTGTGCATCTATGGTGAAGCTCCACAACCTGCCGTGCTCGTCTTGCTGGAGACTAGAATGGCAGCTCACAAGCACCTCACTGCTGAGCTCAAGTTTGATGCTCAACACCAATCCCCTGCTGTTGGACAGTTTGATGGGATTGTGCTTATGTGGAAAGATGATCCGGTTAAGTTAGAGGAAGTAGCCACTACTCCACAGGGAGTGCATGTCATGGTCAAAGTACTCCCCTCTTCCACTAAATGGCTTTTTTCTGCTATATATGCTAGTAATTGTGTTAATAATAGAAATAAACTCTAGAACACACTAGAGGACCTGGCTTCTATCTACGGGGGTAGTTGGCTTGTTGGGGGGGGGGGGTTTCAGTGAGCTCCTAAATACCAGGGATAAGAGGGTAATAACTTGAATACTAATAGAAGCAACAAATTTTGGAAATGCTTGAACAATTGAAAATTAATTGATCTAGGTTTTAAAGGTTCAAAATATATTTGGTCTAATAAAAGATACACCAATAAGCAAGACCTAATCCTAGAAAGACTTGATAGGTGCTTTGCAACTGATGATTGGATAGAGGAATTTCCTGAATCAACTATTACCCATCTTCCTAGGACCCACTCTGATCAATGTCCTCTTCTTTTAAGTCTAATCCAGCAAAGTTAGAGCAGGGCCAACAAGCCCTTTAAGTTTGAATCTATGTGCAGCAACCACCTTAACTTCCTTCCTCTTGTGGAAGATAGTTTTGCAGCCAATACTGATATCCTGAAAATACCTCTGTTTTTACCAATAGGGTAGCTGATTGGAATAAACATGTCTTTGGCAACATTTTCCATAGGAAAAGGCAGATCCTTGCTAAACTTTCTGGCATCCAGAAGTCCAATGCCTACCCCTTTTTGTACCTTCCTTCAGGAGCTTGAAGCCAAGCTCCAGCAAGATTTCTCTGTCATTCTTAGGAGTGAAGAGGACTTCTGAAAGCTTAAATCCAGAATTAATTGGTTAAGTGAGGGAGATAACATTAAATTCTTTCACATATCCACACTTAGAAGGAGGAGGAACATGATCGTGTCTTTAAAAGATGAGGTGGAGAACAGTATTCAGTATCCCAATGATATTAAAGACATAATCCTTAACTACTTCACTAAGATTTATACTACTGAACATCATAGCTCAATTCCAAACAAGAGCCACATTACTGATAGTGCTAATGTCCTGACTACCAAGGAGCAGAGCACCATTGACTCTACCCTTGGGCTCTCTAAGATCAAGTGTGCCTTGTTCTCCTTCAAGGCCATGAAGGCACCTGGTCCTGATGGCCTTCACCCTTTCTTCTATCAGAAGTACCGGCACATAGTTTCTGGTAAGGTAATCTAATCCTACCACTCTGTCTTCTCCACTTGTATAATCCCTGCTGAAATAAACAAAACCAACCTCTGCCTCATCCCAAAGTGCCCTAATGCCACAATGCTTAAAAACTTCAAGCCAATAGGTTTGTGCAACACCCTGCATAAGCTGATCACTAAGATCATTGTCAATAGAATCAAACCTTTGCTTCAGAACATCATTGGCCCTACTCAAGCCAGTTTTTTAGCCAATAGAAGAGTTGCTGATAATGCCATTGTTGTCCAAGAGTACATTAACCATTTCCAAAACATGAAAGGTAAGATTGCTTGTATGATCCTAAAAGTGGACTTAGAGAAGGCTTCTGATAGGTTAGAATGGTCTTTCATCAGAGAATCCCTTCTCTTCTCAACTTCCCACTAAACTAACCACCTTAATCATGTCCTGTTCTTTGCTGATGACTTCACTATGTTTGCCAGAGCCAAAAGGAGAAACTGTGAGACAATCTTATCCATCTTGGGAAATTTTAATGGTACATCTGGGCAAAAAATCAACCTCTAGAAATCAAAAATGATATTTTCTTCCAACTTCTAGGAAGAGTGTGCCACAACTTGCAATGCCATTTTAGGTATCAAAGGTGCCAAAGACTTTGGGAAATACCTAAGTTTTCTCATTTTCAACAGAAGGCCTAGGAATAGTGACTTCCAATTCATCGTAGATAACGTCAAAGGTAAAATAGCAAGGTGAAAAATCAAGTTCCTGAACATGGCTGGTCGAACCACTCTGGCCAAATCTTGTCTTAGTATCATTAACCTCCCACATTACCAACCAAATTGACAAAATCCAAAGATATTTTATTTGGGGTACAACTCCAACAAAAATGAAGCTTCACATGGTCAAGTGGGCCGTTGCCACCAAATAAAAAAACAGGGGAAGGCTGGGCCTCCAGCAGGCCCATCTAAAGAACAAAATATGCCACACCAGTCTTGCTTGGAGACTCTACAATAACACTACCTCTATCTGGACTAGGGTGCTCATGGGAAAGCACTGCAATGAAGGAGGGAACAGGGCTAAGGCTAAGATTAGGACCTGGAAATGTTTTCAGGAGGGCTGGAAGATATGTACTAGTTGCATTAGAAGGATGGTTCACAAAGGGGATAGGGTTAGATTCCTAACTGACACATGGTTTCCCAAGATGCAGCCGCTGGATAAAATTCTTAATAGTCTATGGAACCATAGTGACATGAACACCAAGATAAATGAAGTGTACTCCAATGGGGTTTGGGATTTCACCTCCATTCCCTATCCAATCGCCCATGACATCAACATAATAATCCAAAACACCTACATTCCCACCTCCACCTCTGTTGAGGATAAGCAAATCTGAAACCTTAACCCTAGTGGCCTGTTTAGTACCAAATCAATCTACTCCTTCCTTGATGCACTAATGCACAATGACTCTTCTAGTGAAGACCACTTCAGCTGGATTTGGAAACTAAAGACCCCCAATAAAATTAAGTTCTTCATATGTCTCATGCAGCAAATTATACTGCCTACAGGAAACCACTTGCACCACATTGGCCTGAGAATTAATCCTATCTGCTACTTCTGTGATTCTGTCGACACAAATCATATTTTCTTTGAATGTGCTAATGTCAAAGGTTTCTGGCAACAATTGTTGCGCCAGTGCAACCATAATCCTAACCTTAGTTCCAATCCCTTTTCTATGCCAAACTGGGAAGACACATGCCATAGGCTTCAAAATGTGAAATACAATGCTTGCATCAAATGGAAACAGAAATTGCCCTTCTGCCTCTAGGCCACCTGGCTCACTAGGAACTCTAATGTCTTGGAAAAGAAAAGAAATCACATTAATGTACACCAAAAAGTTGCAAAGGCTGTTGAATACCATCATGTAGCAGCCACCTCTTGGCCTGTTACAACTAACCACCTTATACCTGAAGTGGAAACCACCCGACAGGGGCTTCTATAAGTTGAAGACTGATGGCGCTGCATGCCTTAACATAGGTAAATGGGGTATTGGGCGGGCGGGG